>NC_057814.1:589378585-589556419 GCF_018294505.1 Triticum aestivum | reverse complement strand
AACCACGTGAGCGTGGAGGAGGTTGAAGCTCAGCCTGATGCAGTAATAGGTAAGTTTTTGGTTAAGTCATTTACTGCAACCGTTCTTTTCGATACTGGTGCATCGCATTCATACATATCAAGGGGATTCGTGAATAAGTTTAAGATGTCCACCAAAGTTCTCAGAAACCCTATGTTAGTAACCTCGCCAGGAGCAGAGTATATGGCCACCCAAGGATGTTTTCAGATACCATTGGCCATTGGTAGGCATGTTTTCCCCTCAGACCTCATTGTTTTGGAATCGCAAGGTTTGGATGTGATTTTGGGAATGGATTGGCTATCGTTGTATGGAGGAAACATCGATTGTGCCAGCAAGACGATTTTGCTTACCACCCCAGAAGGAAAAAGGATCAAGTATGTATCCCGGCATATGCCGAAGAGGACTCAAGTAAATGCCTTATCAGGAGTTGTACAGGAGGAAGTACCAGTGGTGAAAGATTATCCGGATGTATTTCCAGAAGAATTTCCAGGCATGCCACCGGATAGAGACATTGAGTTCTTGATTGAACTTTTGCCAGGCACAGGGCCAATATCTAAGAGACCGTACAGGATGCCCGCAAAGGATTTGGAGGAAATTAAGAAGCAGATCAAGGAGTTACTGGATAAAGGCTATATTCGCCCAAGTTCGTCACCTTGGGGATCACCAGTACTTCTAGTGGAGAAGAAAGATGGATCGCTGAGGATGGTTGTTGATTACCGAGGATTGAATGAAGTGACCATCAAAAACAAGTACCCACTGCCGATGATCAACGATTTGTTTGACCGCCTACAAGGAGCTAAAGTATTTTCCAAGATCGATCTACGATCAGGATACCATCAGTTAAAGATTCGAGAGCAGGATATACCCAAGACGGCTTTTACCACCAGATATGGATTGTATGAGTATACCGTTATGTCATTTGGACTGACTAACGCACCTGCCTATTTCATGAACCTGATGAACAAAGTGTTTATGGAGTTTTTGGATAAGTTCGTCGTAGTGTTCATTGACGATATTTTAATCTTTTCCAAGGATGAGGAAGACCATGAGGAGCATTTACGATTGGTACTTGAGAAGCTCAGAGAACACCAGTTATACGCCAAGTTCAGCAAATGTGAGTTTTGGCTGAAGGAAGTTGGATTCCTTGGACATGTTATTTCTGGAGAAGGAATAGCAGTAGACCCTGCCAAGGTTGACACAGTGACAAGTTGGGAATCACCCACGACAGTTGGAGAAATCCGGAGTTTTCTTGGAATTGCAGGATACTACCGGAGATTCATTGAGAATTTCTCAAGGATTGCTAAGCCCATGACTGAGCTATTGAAGAAGGACACCAAATTCAATTGGACTGAGGAATGTGAAGCTAGTTTCCAAGAGTTGAAGAAACGATTGGTTACATCACCAGTGTTGATTCTGCCAGATCAACGCAAGGATTATGAAGTTTATTGCGACGCTTCTCGTCGAGGACTTGGAGCCGTGCTTATGCAGGAAGGAAGAGTTGTGTCATATGCTTCACGACAACTTAAACCCCATGAGAAGAATTATGCTACGCATGATTTGGAATTAGCAGCCGTGGTGCATGCATTGAAGACATGGAGACATTTTCTCATCGGAAACCATTGTGAGGTGTACACGGATCACAAGAGTTTGAAGTACATTTTCACGCAGAAGGAGTTAAATCTCAGACAGCGGAGATGGTTGGAGCTCATTAAAGATTATGATATGAGATTGCATTATCACCCTGGAAAGGCTAACGTAGTAGCAGACGCGTTGAGTCGCAAGAGTCATGTCAACACCCTCATGACAGGAGAGTTACCTCAGGAGTTAGCCGAGGACCTTCGCGAGCTATGTTTGGAGATAGTCCCAAGAGGCTATTTAGCGACATTGGAGATTCAGTCTACCTTGATGGAAAGGATTAGAGAAGCTCAGAAGACAGACAAGGAGATTGAAGAGATAAAGGAGAAGATGAGCAAAGGAAAAGCCAAGGGATTTCGTGAGGATTAGCACGATACCTTATGGTTTGAGGACCGCGTAAATGTGCCAAATGATCCGGAGATCAGGAAGTTGATTTTGCAAGAAGCCCATGATTCACCGTACTCGATTCACCCAGGGAATACCAAGCTGTATTTGGATTTGAAGAATACTTTCTGGTGGACCGGAATGAAGAAGGATATTGCAGAATACGTAGCAGTTTGTGATGTATGTCAGAGAGTGAAGGCAGAGCATCAGAAGCCAGCAGGATTGCTACAGCCATTGCCGATACCCGAATGGAAGTGGGATAAAATAGGCATGGATTTTATCACCGGATTACCCAGGACTCGTTCAGGCTATGACTCAATATGGGTTGTAGTCGACCGTTTGACGAAAGTGGCTCATTTCATTCCAGTAAAGACCACTTACACCAGTGCTAAGTTGGCAAAGATATACATGACCAGGATCGTATGTTTGCATGGAGTTCCGAGGACCATTGTATCAGACAGAGGAACCCAGTTTACCTCGAAGTTTTTGAAGGAGTTACATGAAACGTTGGGAACCAGGCTGGAATTTAGTACAGCATTTCACCCACAGACAGATGGACAGACCGAGAGAGTCAACCAGATTTTGGAGGACATGTTGAGAGCATGTGCACTAGATTATGGATCCAGTTGGGACGACAATTTGCCATATGCGGAGTTTTCTTATAACAACAGTTATCAAACTAGTTTGAAGATGGCCCCTTTCGAAGCCTTGTACGGAAGGAGGTGTAGAACACCGTTGTTATGGGACGAAGTTGGAGATCGTCAGTTGTTTGGACCAGATTTGTTTAATGAGTCTGAACAGAAAGTGAGGTTGATTCGCGATAGGCTCGAGGTAGCCCAGTCCAGGCAGAAGAGTTATGCTGATTCTAAACGAAAAGAGACAGTTTACGAAGTCGGAGACCGAGTTTATCTTCGAGTATCACCACTTCGAGGAGTGAAGCGCTTTGGAGTTAAGGGAAAGTTAGCGCCCCGTTTTATCGGACCATACAGAGTGTTGGAACGTATGGGAGAAGTTGCTTACAAGCTGGAATTGCCCGAAGGATTGTCTGGAGTACATGATGTATTTCACGTTTCCCAGTTGAAGAAGTGTCACGCAGAGATGGCTGAAATGCCACTGAGGGATACTGTGCCACTGGAAGCGATTCAGTTGGAAAGTGATTTGACCTATGAGGAGAAACCAGTTAAGATTCTCGAGTATGCCAGCCGAGTTACCCGCAGCAAGGTTATCAAGTTTTGCAAAGTCCAGTGGAGTCACCACACGGAGGATGAAGCCACCTGGGAGCGAGAGGAAGATCTACGGAAAGACCACTCCCACCTGTTTTCTAGCCAACCCGAATCTCGAGGGCGAGATTCATCTTAAGGGGGGTAGGTTTGTAACATCCCAAATTTCCAATTTGGAATGTTATACATAGATCATCATTGCATATCATGTTTTATTGCATTTTGACAAATCCTCCATAAATCCTAAGCAACTCAAGGACCCTCAGAGAGAGTTGGGGATTTTCTCGAATTTTCGCATTTGATTTTCATCAAATAATAAGACGAGGACTTTGGGTTTTAATTATTTTCTCTCCGGAATAATATTTCATTTTTAAAAATAATGAGAGGAGAAAATATGACTTCTCCAAAACAATTGAAATACTGGAGGAAAAATGTTGAAATCATTTATTGGATTTATTTGAATTTTATTTGCAATTTTTATTGCATTAAAAATATTGCATGTTTTCAAAATATTTATTTTGATTTAAAACAAATGTTCACCCTATTCTAGATTTTCTAACCAGATGGGGAAAATTTATTTTATATTTTTCTGATTTTTATTTATTTTTCTACGAACTATTTTCCGCGGAACTTATTTTTAAAAAAACGCGCGACGCCCGCTGGGCCGCAGCCCAGCCGAGCGCCGGCCCGCCCGCGCCCTCTCCTTCCTCCGCACGGGAGCCGCCGCGCCGCCGGAGTCCGCCATGGCCACGGGACCGAGCCGCCCCGGAGCTTGCCCCCTCCTCCAAGCTTGCTACCCCCCCTCATAAATACCCCCCCCTCTCTCTCTCCTCTCAAGTCGCCGCCGCCGCGTTCGTCGCCAGAGCCACCGCCCTCGCCGCCCCTCGCGCCCCTCGCCCTCGCCCGCACCCCCGCACCCCGCGCCCCGCCGGAGCCCTCGCCGGAGCCGCCCCGACGAGGTACTGCCCGCTGCCCCGTTCGTCGTTGCCGGTTTTTGTTAAAAAAACCCTTCGTTTTAAAAATAAAACCCTAGATCGGTTTTTTTTCGGTTTTATTATTTTGCGAGCGTTCACCGAACCGTTCGTTTTAACGGACGCGTTCGTCAGTTTTTCTCTGTTAACGAACGTCCGTTCTTTAATCGTTCGTCCGTTTTTTCTTTTTCGTCGGATTTTTCTGCGATTATCTCATATTCGATTTCTGATCGAATTTTCGATTATGTTTAACTTCTCGCTCGTTTATCGGAATCAGGCGATTCAAGCACCTAGAGTTTCGTCTCGAAATTCTCTTTCCGTTTAACCAACTCAAACAAGTTTTTGCTACATTAAAATTTGACCTAGATCCAGATTAGTAAACGAAGTTTCTTTCTTTCGCCGTTTGACTTTCGTTGCTTCTTTCGAGTTGATTCTTTTTGCAAACCCGAGTTCTTAAGTTGAACTTTCTGGTGGATCTTTCATTCGAGTTTTACCTGTGCATTAGATGAGTACTGATTGTATGCTTGTTTGTTTGCGATAGAGTACCCGGAGTGTGCCGCTTGTTACTTCGAATCGCTAGGTTTTGCGGATCATCAGCAAGGCAAGTAACACTTTGATCATATACCTTCCATACCCAGTTTTATTGCATTAGATCTGTTTCCTCAAACACTTGCATGATTAGGATCTAATTAAATTGTGGGTATTGGGAAGTAGTTGAGGTAGTACCTATTACCTGTTTTCTATTCAAACCCTTGGGAGTTACTTCTTCGTTTGCTATTATTATTGCCATGCTATGCTCGTAGACGTGGATTGGGTTTGAGAGATTTCCATGACAGATGTGAGATTGTTAATTAATGGTTTACCTAAGGTGGCAACTAAAACTCACATCTGGGTGGATTGAGGTACCTGGGTATTCCAGGATTGCCTGTTTTTCTTTTGGACCGCCACCCAGGTTCAAAGGGATCATGAGATTATTCATGCTAGAAACTTCCGTGTGCAGCCGCAAGCTATTATGGGCTCTAGCATAGTTGACTAAGTTGTGTGAACTCTTACAGTGGTAGACTAGCAGATGTAGGGGAAAGTAGGTGTAACGGTCTACCCATACGTAAGGTGCAAACACTTCTAAAAGACTATGTCTCGGTCATCCGTTTCTCAAACATCATGTAGTGCGAGAATCAAGCGGAGGCGATCGAGTCTTGTGGGGAAAAGTGCGCAAACCTCTGCAGAGTGTACAAACTAATCATGGTTAGCCGTGTCCCCGGTTATGGACAACTTGAGTATCTAGTACTTGGATTATCATGTGAATCTCATCACTATGTTACTACTAATTAATTTTGTTGGGTTATTGATGACATTTAATTGGGATTGAGATGCTGTCAACCATCTCAATGTTTCACAACCACCATGATAGTTAAATAAAATTTATTCCTTTGAGTAGGATAAAATTGGCTTTTCGCAAAACTGTAACCATAGAGCTTTCCACCAGCCATATATGCATGTAGTATAGCATTGTTATTGTTCATTATTCTCTATGTGTTACATTGCCAGCATATTCTATGTGCTGACCCGTTTTCGGGCTGCAACGTTTCATGTTGCAGACTTTTCAGACGACGAGTAAGGTGCCTTAGGTCGTGGTCTTATACTCAGTGATGCCGCTGGAGTTGATGGACTCACTTATCTTCCAAGTCTTCCGCTGTTATCGTTATTAGATGGCCTTAAGCCATGTTTATCATACTTAATCTCTTCGGAGATATTCGGTGTAATAAGTGTGTGATTGCTACTCTATTATAAATCCTCCATTTGTACTGTGCGTGTCAGCATTACTGATCCAGGGATGACACTGGTGCACAGCAGCACAGACCATTTGAGGTCTGGTCGCTACACCTCACGCCAACCGACTTCCGAGAGATGACGTCGAAGAAGTTGCATAGGCCAAATAGCGTTTCACGGACGTGCGCGTCCATGATCCCACGGATTGCAACTGGAAGTATCTGCATCATCAGCACGTGACAGTCGTGAGACTTCATCCCGCTGAACTTCTGCTTCGCTGAGTCTAGTATCTGCTTATCTTCCCCGCGTAAGCGTAAGGAATTTTTACTCCTACGAGGCAGGTGAAAAACTGCTCGATCTCCTCCTGATTTAGAGTGAAGCACGCGGGAGGGTAGTCATTTCCGGTCTTCTTGGCCTTTTTGCCTTTGCGACGACTTTCCGTGTCCTGCTTCGCCTCATCATCATCATTAGCGTGAAGCTCCTCCCTGATGCCCATTGATTTCAAGTCTGCCCTTGCTTTCGGCCCATCTTTGGTCCTCTCTGGCATGTTGAGCAGGGTACCAAGCAGACTCTCGCACACGTTCTTTGTGATATGCATGACATCAAGGCTGTGAGGCACACGGTGGATCTTCCAGTACGGCAAGTCCTAGAAAACAGACCTCGTTTTCCATACCTTCAGCAGCGGCTCTGGCGCCTTTCGCTTCTTTCCCGGCTCTGGCACCTTTTGCTTCTTTCCCGGCAGTGGGCAATCTTTCCAATTTTTCAACAGCTCATCTATTTCCTCGCCGCTCCTCGTACGCGGGCGTCTTCGGGGTTCGGTTTCACCATCGAACAGATCCTTGCGTTTTCTCCAAGGGTCATTGTCGCGAAGCCACCTTCGATGTCCCATGAACACGGTTTTTGAAGACCCGGGATCTCTATCTAGCTGGTGATACGTTGTGTCATCCATGCACCTGACGCATCCAGAAAATCCATGGACCACCTGCACCGCGAGATATCCGTAACCGAGATAGTCGTGCACCGTCGTGAGCAGTGCGGCTCTCATAGGCAAATATTCTTTCTCTGCGGCGTCCCACGTATTGGCTGGCGTTTTCCACAGCGTGTCTAGCTCCTCTTTCAGCAGCCCCAGATACAGATTGATGTCGTTCCCTGGTTGTTTCGGCCCTTCAATTAGCATACTCATGTGAATGTACTTCCTCTTCATGCACAACCAGGGGGAAGGTTGTACATCCACACAAACACAGGCCAGGTGCTATGTGTGCTTCTCTGGCTGCCAAACGGATTGACTCCATCGGTGCTCGCGCCCAGCACGATGTTCCTTGGATCGTACCCAAATTCTGGGTGTTCGAAGTTCAACGCTTCCCACTGGCTCGCATCCTTAGGGTGACTCAGCATCTTGTCTTTTTTATTTATCTCCGGATCATTTCCGTCATCTTCTCGCTTCTTCTCCTCCCTATCCACGTGCCAACGCAGGAGCTTTGCTAGCTTAGGGTCCGCGAAATACCGCTGCAGACGAGGAGTGATCGGAAAGTACCACACCATTTTTCAAGGAGCTTTCTTCCTCTTCTTGTATCGAGTGACGCCGCACACCGGACCTATGGTAGACTCCACGTGCTCGTCCTGATAAATGATGCAATTGTTCATGCACACATGGTATTTCACGTGCGGTAATCCAGAGGACACACGATTTTCTTCGCCTCCTCGAAACTGGTCAGGCACTTGTTCCCCTTGGGAACACGTTCGTCCCAGAATGACATGTTCTCGTCGAAGCATGCGTCGGTCATTTTGTGTTTTACCTTCATCTCCAGAGCCATGAGCGTTACTTTCAGGCCGGTATCCTCGGCCTGCATCCTTCATACAATGGAGTAACCGCGTCTATCTCCAGTTGATCCAGCTTGGCTTTCTCTCAGGCGGCAGCTCTTGCGTTATCCGTCTGCTTGAGAAGCAGCTCTTGAATATGAGGGTCCTGCACCCAGCCCATCGATGGTCCATCGTCGTCTGCTCCGGCATCTTCATCTTCATGATCATGCCCTTCGTCTTGATCTTCCTCATCATCATGTCCGGCATCTTCTACATGATGACTGTGTACAGCATCACCGTCGTGATCATGTCCTGGAGATTCTTCGTCTTCTCGCCCGCCCTCGCCGCTGTGGTTGTCTTGTTGCCCTTCCTCATTTCTTGCCCGGCCCCCATGGACGACTTCATAGTCATCTTCATCACCTTGCCACCGATAGCCATCCATGAAACCACGCAAGAGCAGGTGGTCCCGCACCTGCCCGGAATCCGGGTCCGCAATAAGGCTCTTCAGCTTGCATCTTCGACACGGACATCGTATCTCCATCTCGTTCTTTTCAAGCATCTCGGCCTTCGCGGAGCTCAAAAACCTATTCACGATGCCTTCGGTCATCGTGCGGACCATGGTCGCCTGCGGGGTAGAGCAATACGATATTTTAGAACCAAGAAAAAATTTGGCATGACTTTGCCTAAAAATAGGACCAAAAAGAATGCATAGTGCGAAATTCTCGTCGAAACGGAAATGAATCAACATTCCGACAAAATATTGGCAACTATCGCATTTCAAATACCGGTACCTGCAAACACAAACATATATGCAACACCAAAAACATATGCAACACCACAAACATACGTAGATCTAGCTAGGCCATAAAAAGTGCATGTGCGCATTGTTGGAGGGAGAAAAAAGTAGATTTACAACATAAAGAAAGCTTTCCCCTTACTTACCTATCAAAAAAAGGTAATTTAACCACTTAATTTGGGTGAATCTATGGTGCAAATGAGGTGAGGAGGAGGAGGCAGCCGAGACAAGCTTGGAGGAGGAGGTGGAGAGAATAAAGTGGGGAAAGTGAGTGTGGTAGGTGGCTGTCCAAAATATCTAGCTGGTCTCAGGTTACTAATGGCGCACCACCTAAAAATGCGCCATTAGTAACCCTGGTTACTAATGGCGCACCTGTCAGGGGTGTGCCATTACTAGTTTTGCAAAAACAATTATGTATAATTGTCAGGAGTGGCGCACCGTGGGTGTGGTGCGCCATTACTAGTTTGAACTAGTAATGGCGCACTTCACCCAGGTGCGCCATTACTACTTTTGAAAAAAAAGTAAAACAAATTGTCAGTAGTGGTGCACCGAGCGTGTGTGCACCATTACTAGTTAAAACTAGTAATGGCACACTGTGCCCTGGTGCGCCATTAATAGTTTTGGAAAAATAAATAAAATAAAATTTGCTAGTAATGGCGCACCGTGTGTCTGGTGCGCCATTAGTAATGAGGACACTAATGGCGCACTTGTATCTGGTGCGCCACTGCTATATAGCAGTGGCGCACCACATACATGGTGCGCCATTAATGTCCATATCAGCTATAGCCCTTTTCCTAGTAGTGTACTATCCATGCTAGTTTATTTTTTTTCTTGCTTTCTTCTTGTGTGTTTAATAAACCTTAAGAAAAACAAAAAAATTAGTAATAGCTTTAGCTAGTTTACTTTTCATGCTGTAGTAGTAATAATTAAAAAGAAAACCCAAAAAGATTTCTCGTTCTTCTTTTGCTTGTTGGGAGCTTTCCCGTGTAAATAGTTTTATTTCTTTTCTTTTCTTTGGGGGCCGATAGGAGAAGACCATAATGAAATTGTTTAAGTGGCTCTTATATGCATTATTGTTGATTTAACCAAGAGCCCATATTGCCTTGTCTTCTCCTGTTTATTGAATGCTTGCAGATTCCAGCTTAGTCCAATGCACGCGCACTCTTATTATTTTCACATCGTTCGGTCGTGCAAGTGAAAGGCAATAATGATGATATATGATGGACTGACTGAGATGAGAGAAGCTGGTATGAACTCGACCTCTCTTGTTTTTGTAAATATGATTAGTTCATCGTTCCTGATTCAGCTTGTTATGAATAAACATGTTTGCAATGACAATTAGAGATCATAGTTGCTTATGACATGCTTGATTAGCTATGAGTTATAATGGTTTACCTTGCGTGCCAACATGCTATTAAAATGGTTGTGATGTGGTATGATGGGGTGGTATCCTCCTTTGAATGATTTAAGTGACTCGACTTGGCACATGTTCACACATGTAGTTGAAACAAATCAACATAGCCTTCACGATATTTATGTTCATGGTAGATTATATCCTACTCATGCTTGCACTCAATGTTCATTAATTTTAATGCATGTTCATGACTGTTGTCGCTCTCTAGTTGGTCGCTTCCCAGTCTTTTGCTAGCCTTCACTTGTACTAAGCGGGAATACTGCTTGTGCATCCAATCCCTTAAACCCCAAAGTTATTCCATATGAGTCCACTATGCCTTCCTATATGCGGTATCTACCTGCCGTTCCAAGTAAATTTGTATGTGCCAAACTCTAAACCTTCAAATGAAATTCTATTTTGTATGCTCGAATAGCTCATGTATCAACTAGGGTTGTCTGTATCTTCCATGCTAGGTAGGTTATTCTCAAGAGGAGTGGACTCCGCTCCTCACTCACGAGAAAATGGCTGGTCACAGGGATGCCCAGTCCCATGCTTTAAGCAAACTAAATCAAAATAATTGCAAACAAAATTCCCCCTGGGACTGTTTTTAGTTGGAGGCACTCGTTGTTTTGAGCAAGCCATGGATTGATGCTTGTTGGTGGAGGGGGAGTATAAACTTTACCATTCTGTTTGGTAACCGCCTATAATGTGTGTAGCATGGAAGATATCGCCATCTCTTAGTTGTTATGTTGATAATGAAAGTATGCCGCTCAAAATATTATTTATCTCTATTTCAAAATCGAGCTCTGGCACCTCTACAAATCCCTGCTTCCCTCTGCGAAGGGTCTATCTATTTACTTTCATGTTGAGTCATCACCCTCTTATTAAAAGCACCAGCTGGAGAGCACCGCTGTCATTTGCATTCATTACTATTAACTTATATTGGGTATGACTATGACTGGATCTCTTTTACCATGAATTACAATGCCTAGTCAGTCCTTGATCTTTAAAGGTGCTCTGCATTTATGTTTTTCGGTCTCAGAAAGGGCTAGCGAGATACCATCTTGTTATATCATATTATGATTATTGTGAGAAAGTGTTGTCATCCGAGATTTATTATTATTGCTCGCTAGTTGATTATGCCATTGATATGAGTAAACATGAGACCTAAGAGTTATTGTGAATGTGGTTAGTCATAATATTTGCTGAAAACATGAATGCTGGCTTTACATATTTACAACAACAAGAGCAAACAGAGTTTGTAAAAGTTTTTCTTTATCACTTACAGTTTATCAACTGAATTGCTTGAGGACAAGCAAAGGTTTAAGCTTGGGGGAGTTTATACGTCTTCGTCGTATCTACTTTTCCATACAATTTTGCCCTTGTTTTGGACTCTAACTTGCATGATTTGAATGGAACTAACCCGGACTGACGCTGTTTTCTGTAGACTTTCTATGGTGTTATTTATGTGCAGAAACAAAAGTTCTCGGAATGACCTGAAACTCCACGAAACATATTTTTGGAAAATATTAAAAATACTGGAAGAAGAATCCACGTCAGGGGGCCCACACCCTGTCCACGAGGGTGGGGGCGCGCCTGCCCCCCTGGGCGCGCCCCCTGCCTCGTGGGCCCCCTGACGCTCCACCGACCTCAACTCCAACTCCATATATTCACTTTTGGGGAGAAAAAAATCAGAGAGAAGGATTCATCGCGTTTTACGATACGGAGCCGCTGCCAAGCCCTAAAACCTCTCGGGAGGGCTGATCTGGAGTCCGTTCGGGGCTCCGGAGAGGGGAATCCGTCGCCGTCGTCATCATCAACCATCCTCCATCACCAATTTCATGATGCTCACGCCGTGCGTGAGTAATTCCATCGTAGGCTTGCGGGACAGTGATGGGTTGGATGAGATCTATCATGTAATCGAGTTAGTTTTGTTAGGGTTTGATCCCTAGTATCCACTATGTTCTGAGATTGATGTTACTATGACTTTGCTATGCTTAATGCTTGTCACTAGGGCCCGAGTGCCATGATTTCAGATCTGAACCTATTATGTTTTCATGAATATATGTGTGTTCTTGATCCTATCTTGCAAGTCTATAGTCACCTACTATGTGTTATGATCCGGCAACCCCGAAGTGACAATAATCGGGACCACTCCCGGTGATGACCGTAGTTTGAGGAGTTCATGTATTCACTATGCGTTAATGCTTTGGTCCGGTACTCTATTAAAAGGAGGCCTTAATATCCCTTAGTTTCCGTTAGGACCCCGCTGTCACGGGAGGGTAGGACAAAAGATGTCATGCAAGTCCTTTTCCATAAGCACGTATGACTATATTCGGAATACATGCCTACATTACATTGATGAATTGGAGCTAGTTCTGTGTCACCCTATGTTATGACTGTTACATGATGAACCGCATCCGGCATAATTCTCCATCACCGATCCAATGCCTACGAGCTTTTCACATATTGTTCTCCGCTTATTTACTTTTCTGTTGCTACTGTTACAATCACTACAAAACCCAAAAATATTACTTTTGCTACTGTTACCGTTACTTCCATATTACTTTGCTACTAAATACTTTGCTGCAGATACTAAGTTATCCAGGTGTGGTTGAATTGACAACTCAACCGCTAATACTTGAGAATATTCTTTTGCTTCCCTTGTGTCGAATCAATAAATTTGGGTTGAATACTCTACCCTCGAAAACTGTTGCGATGCCCTATACTTGTGGGTTATCAATGGCGCACCAAGATAAATACCAGTGGCGCATTATGGGGCATAGTAATGGCGCACTTGGGGGCATACGTGAAGCTAAATATGGCCCCCTAGGAGGCATAGTAATGGTGCACTGTTGGACATAGTAATGGCGCACTATGTGGTGCGCCACTATTATCTGGGATACTAATGGCGCACCAGGGGTGCGTCATTACTATTTGTTACTAGTGGCGTGTTAATAGTGGCGCACCTATAGTGCGCCATTAATAGCAAAAACTGATGCGCCACTAACAGCCTTTTTTCTAGTAGTGCAATGTTGGTCGATACATGAGCAACTAAAACCAACCAATTATATTTTTATTAGTGCAAACTTGGGCACAAACTATTATATTCTTGATAAGTGCCAATATGTAATCGGTAACTTGGTCAATTCCCAATTTTGACTAAACGCACTAAGAACGTCATCTACTCATAAAGAGAAGTTCTTTTATGAGGAAAATCGGATCGAAAACCTACATGTGAGAAAGGGGAAAAAAACCATGAGAAAAAAGATTGGTGCCAAGACAAGGAACATCCCAGCCAGCAGAAACCAACACGCCCAGAAGGATGGACACAAGTAGATCTGTGGAGTCATTAAGTGATCACAATACCAAGATTTTGTGAGTTGCCGAGAACACAATCGTGAAGGAAATATGCCCTAGAGGCAATAATAAAGTTATTATTTATTTTCTTATATCATGATAAATGTTTGTTATTCATGCTAGAATTGTATTAACCGGAAACATAATACTTGTGTGAATACATAGACAAACAGAGTGTCACTAGTATGCCTCTACTTGACTAGCTCGTTGATCAAAGATGGTTATGTTTCCTAGCCATTGACATGAGTTGTCATTTGATTAACGGGATCACATCATTAACGTGGACAACACTCTGCCCTCTCGTTGCTATGCATCACCATGATTTTGCGTGTGCGTAGGAATTTTTTTGAAATTACTACGTTCCCCAACAGTGGCATCCGAGCCTGGTTTTATGCGTAGATGTCATATGCACGAGTAGAACACAAGTGAGTTATGGGCGATATAAGTCATACTGCTTACCAGCATGTCATACTTTGGTTCAGCGGTATTGTTGGATGAAGCGGCCCGGACCGACATTACGCGTACGCTTACGCGAGACTAGTTCTACCGACGTGCTTTGCACACAGGTGGCTGGCGGGTGTCAGTTTCTCCAACTTTATTTGAACCGAGTGTGGCTACGCCCGGTCCTTGCGAAGGTTAAAACAGCACCAACTTGACAAACTATCGTTGTGGTTTTGATGCGTAGGTAAGAACGGTTCTTGCTAAGCCCGTAGCAGCCACGTAAAATTTGCAACAACAAAGTAGAGAACGTCTAACTTGTTTTTGCAGGGCATGTTGTGATGTGATATGGTCAAGGCATGATGCTAAATTTTATTGTATGAGATGATCATGTTTTGTAACCGGGTTATCGCCAACTGGTAGGAGCGATATGGTTGTCGCTTTATTGTATGCAATTATGACGCCCGAATAATTAAGCTACAGTAATCCTGTACTAATGAGGCCACGTCATCATTGTTACTGTTGCTAAACTCGCGTTGATTCGAAACCGGTTCAAATCCAAATTTAAATTAAAGTCAGAATTTCAAGTTTCCAAAATATCAAAACTAAAATGTTCACAATATTCTACAAATTCACGTGATCATTGTCATTTTGAAACCAACCTCATTTGAATTCCCAAAAGGGCTTTGGAATTTAATTTGGTGTCCAGCGGCAATTAAATTGACCTTTTCAATTTTTAAAAATAGTTAAACACTCCCAAACGCTTTGAAACTTTTTGTACCAACCGAGGTTATTGCCCTGTATTTTGGTGCCAAGTTTTGTATTAAACAAAACTCTTTTAGTAGCTCAAATAAAATGCAAAGTAGTAAAGAAATAAATAAAACATAAAAATAAAAAGGTAAAAGGCCTATTCTACTGGGCACTATGGCCCGTCTAGCAAACAGGTCGGCCCAACCACCTCACCCATCCCCTCCTCACGCTACAGAGGACGGGGGAGGGCGTGGCGGCCATCCATCGGCATGGCCACGCCAGGCCGTGCGTGGCGACCATCGACGCTCCCTGGCCGCCTATAAACGCGTCCACCGAAAACCCTAGCCTGCTCTCGATCGATCCCCTCTCATTCCCCCACCGTGCCCCCTCATCTGCTCGAAAACGAGCTCCTAAACTTGTGCGGTGACCGCGAACACCGCCACCATTGCCGCGACCATCATCGTCACGGCGCCCTGCGGTCGTGTTCAGAAGCTCCTCCGTCGTTCGCCTCTTCACCTTCATCCATTGGATCCAGCCGGACTCGACCATACCGTCGGGATCAAGCTTCTTCTTCAACTTCGGCCGCCGTCATCCACCGCATCGATCCGCTCGTCACCGACCGTCCCCGGCCTCGTCGAGCCCTCCTCGAGCTGCGCTGTGAGCCTCGGATCCTCCTTGACCTCCCCTAGTTTCTTCCCGTGCCCCGTAGGTTAGCTCCTGTCGTAGCCTCGTCGTCCTGCGCCGCTCGAGCTTCGGCCGAGCTCTCGCTCACCCCGGTCACTTGCGCCCGTCCGCGCCCTCCTGCTGCCGTCCCGCTCGTCGCCCGTGTTCCGCGTGTGCCCTTGTGTCGCGCGCGCCGCGAGCTGCTCCCCGCCGCCCATAGCCACGCCGCTGCTCGCCTACAGCCGCGCGCCTTGTCTGTTCCTTGACCGCGTGCCCCCGGCCGCCCCGCTCACGCCTGCGGCTGCTGGGGCCCCGATTGTGCCGGCCGCGTCCTCCAGCATGCCCTGCCCCTGCGAGCCCGTGCCTGGCCGCTTCCTCGTTGCGCGCCCGTGACTGCCGCCGCTGCTCAGCTGCTGTTGCTGCGTTCTGCTACGGCCGCGCATGCTGTTGTGTGCGGCTGGAGCTGCTCGGCTTGCTACTGCTTGCTGCTCTGCTTTGCGGCTGCGCTGCTGCTTGCCGCTGCTAAGTGCGCTGCTGCTATGCCGCCACCGCTGCTACCTAATGCTGCTGCCGCTGCGTATTTGCTATTGCTTCCGCTCTTAACCATGGCCACCATGGCCTGGCCTACACAGCCATGTGAAGCACGGCTTGTGTCCCTGGAGCGTGGGAACCGGCCCAATTAGTTAGGGCACTAACCCATAATTAGCACTAACATCCGCTAAAAGACACTAGCATGTGGCCCCACTGCTGAAATAACCCTTTAATTAAAATGCCAGTCTATTACGTGTGGACCCCACCCCCTCTATTTATCCATTTATCAAAACTATTAAACTTGTGTCTATGACACCTAGGCCCCACTGCCTAGAGTTGACCAGTCAACCCAGTCAATGTTGACTGTTGACCTTGCTGACTCATCCCCCTGGCCCACTGTCATACACCCTGGCTAGCACAGCCCCATGTGACAAAAGTATTTAGTCACTTAATTTTCAAATTAAGATAATTAGAAAATCATTTAAAACTTTGAAAAATCATAGAAAATTATCCGTAACTCAGATGAAAAAGTTTTCTACATGAAAGTTGCTCAGAACGACGAGATGAATCCGAATATGTGGTCCGTTCATCCGCCACACATCCCTAGCATAGCGAACATTGAACCTTTCCCCTCCGATTCATCTTTCCGAAAATGCCTAACTCGGGGAAAACTTTCCGGATGGTATCCCCCTTCGCTGGTATCGTGTAGCACCGCGTTAGAGCACCCCTAACGCTGCTTATTGTCTTGTCATGCATAGTATTGCTCTTGTTTGCTCTATATTTATTGTTTCTTCCCCCTCTTCTCTCCGGTAGACCCCGAGACCGAAGCTGATGCCGTTGTGATCGACTACGTCGACGACGACCCGTCTTCCCTTTCAGCGGAGCTTCCAGGCAAGCCCCCCCTTTGATCATCCCGATATCGCCCATTCCATTATCTCATGCTTGCATTAGATTTTGCACCTGTAATTGATTGCTCCTATTCTGATGCATAGCCTGCTTTTGTAACCTGCTCATTGTACCTTACCTGCTTATCCTAAACGGCTTAGTATAGGTTGGTTAGTGATCCATCTGTGACCCCCACCTTGTCCTTGTTGCCCCTGCTTCATCATCGACGACTCGATCAACGTGATCGACAACCAGAGCCCGACACCTCACATCACATCACGCCCCTTTTGTTGCTCGACTCTGCAGAGCTACTATCGAGTGCCGAGGGTGAGACCTCACAACGCACTCCCGATGACAACTCTGTAGTGTAGCTATTCGGTCGTGGTCATCGAGGGTGATTTCCTCCTTAACCACCTCCGATACGACTCTGTCGTGCAACCCCTCAAGTGTGAACCTCGAGGGTGGATCCTCTTACGTTCACCTTGATGATTACATCGAGTGGAATCCTCCAGGGGTGATTCCTCAGGTTTTCCCCTTGATGTTTGAACACACGGTTACCTTGACTTTACTTGACACCCTTGGGAAAGTCGGGCGGGCCCGGAGAGCACCCGCAAGATGGTTACGAGGCATGGCCGGGCCGGCAGGCCGCCCCCGAGTGGGTTGGGCTAGCCCTTGCCGTATTTTCTCGAGACGGGGCGACGGGGTCACATTATCGTGATTCTCTGCTCGTCTCCGCAAGCTAATAATACACTATGGTTTGGGTATTTGTTCTGTGTTGGCCTTTGGCCTTTACGCACTAACCACCAAGCGAGAATAGTTATGGGCCTCGACGTCGTGGTATCAGCCGAAGCTTTATTACACGTCCAGTTCAGCATTGTGGCACGGCCTGGTCGGCGCCCCAGTGGAGGTGGCCTGTATCGCCCTGCGCGCAACGATCCGGAGTGCAACGGGCGATGGGCCCAAACCCCAGAGTGCTTAGGATGTAGACCGGCGGGGACCTCTCTGCTGAGCCTAGGTAGGGCTACGACGTGTTAATCTTTCGAGGTCGGGCATTGACCCCAGAAAGGTGTGTCCGACCAGAGTGATCGAGCGTGTTGGAAAACGTGGTGCACCCCTGCAGGGAAGATACATATTCGAATACCGTGTCCACGGTAATGGACGTTCAGACTTATATCTTGATCTAATACAACTAGAAATGGATACTTAAGATATGTGGCTCCGAGATTGCTTTCTCGTAGGGAGTTGAGGAAGGATCTCTGGGCGTTAATGCTGCAACATGTTTGTTAAATATAAACTGCTATTCTTTACTCTTCTACATGCTGCAAGATGCTTGGAGCTGCTTGAAGATGCTAGTCTTCGATAGGCTAGGCCTTCCCCTCTATTCTGCCATTCTGCAGTTCAGTCCACAGATACAGCCCTTCCATTTGATACCAATGCATACTTAGTATAGATCTGATGCTTGCGAGTACTTTGGATGAGTACTCACGGTTGCTTTGCTACCCCCTTTCCCCCCTTCTTCCTTCTTTCCGGTTGTTGCAACCAGATGATGGATCCCTGGAGCCAGATGCCACCGCCGGATGCTACTACATGGAGACCGCCGACGACCAGGAGTAGTTAGGAGGTCCTAGGCAGGAGGCCTTGCCTCTTCCATCGTTGTTGTTTTTGTGTTTGCCTTCTTAAGGCATCCTTGTCTAACTTATGTCTGTACTCAGATATTGTTGCTTCCGCTGACTCTTGTGTATCGAGCTTGTATTCGAGCCCTCGAGGCCCCTGGCTTGTAATATGAAGCTTGTATTATTTCATTTTGTGTCTAGAGTTGTGTTGTGATATCTTCCCGTGAGTCCCTGATCTTGATCGTACACATTTGTGTGTATGATTAGTGTACGGTCGAATCGAGGGCGTCACAGCAATGCAATCGCCCTGTAATGCTTTACTTTATCACTAAGCGGTAGCGATAGTCGTAGAAGCATAAGATTGGCGAGACGACAACGATGCTACGATGGAGATCAAGGTGTCGCGCCGGTGACGATGGTGATCATGACGGTGCTTCGGAGATGGAGATAACAAGCACAAGATGATGATGGCCATATCATATCACTTATATTGATTGCATGTGATGTTTATCTTTTATGCATCTTATCTTGCTTTGATTGACGGTAGCATTATAAGATGATCCCTCACTAAATTATCAAAGTATAAGTGTTCTCCCTGAGTATGCACCATTGCGAAAGTTCTTCGTGCTGAGACACTACGTGATGATCGGGTGTGATAGGCTCTATGTTCAAATACAACGGGTGCAAAATAGTTGCACATCCAGAATACTCAGGTTAAACTTGACGAGCCTAGCATATAACAGAGATGGCCTCGGAACACGGAGACCGAAAGGTCGAGCGTGAATCATATAGTAGATATGATCAACATAGTGATGTTCACTATTGAAACTACTCCATCTCACGTGATGATCGGACATGGTTTAGTTGATTTGGATCACGTGACCACTTAGAAGATTACAGGGATGTCTATCTAAGTGCGAGTTCTTTAGTAATATGATTAATTAGACTTAAATTTATCATGAACTTAGTACCTGATAGTATTTTGCTTGTCTATGTTGATTGTAGATAGATGGCCCGTGCTGTTGTTCCGTTGAATTTTAATGCGTTCCTTGAGAAAGCAAAGTTGAAAGATGATGGTAGCAATTACACGGATTGGGTCCGTAACTTGAGGATTATCCTCATTGCTGCATAGAAGAATTACGTCCTGGAAGCACCGCTAGGTGCCAGACCTGCTGCAGGAGCAACACCAGATGTTATGAACATCTGGCAGAGCAAAGCTGATGACTACTCGATAGTTCAGTGGGCCATGCTTTACAGCTTAGAACCAGGTCTTCAACGACGTTTTGAACGTCATGGAGCATATGAGATGTTCCAAGAGTTGAAGTTAATATTTCAAGCAAATGCCCGGATTGAGAGATATGAAGTCTCCAATAAGTTCTACAGCTGCAAGATGGAGGAGAATAGTTCTGTCAGTGAGCATATACTCAAAATGTCTGGGTATAACAATCACTTGATTCAACTGGGAGTTAATCTTCCGGATGATAGCGTCATTGACAGAATTCTTCAATCACTGCCACCAAGCTACAAGAGCTTCGTGATGAACTATAACATGCAAGGGATGGATAAGACGATTCCCGAGCTCTTCGCAATGCTAAAAGCAGCGGAGGTAGAAATCAAGAAGGAGCATCAAGTGTTGATGGTCAATAAGACCACCATTTTCAAGAAAAAGGGCAAAGGGAAGAAGAAGGGGAACTTCAAGAAGAACAGCAAGCAAGTTGCTGCTCAAGAGAAGGAACCCAAGTCTGGACTTAAGCCTGAGACTGAGTGCTTCTACTACAAGCAGACTGGTCACTGGAAGCGGAACTGCCCCAAGTATTTGGAAGATAAGAAGGATGGCAAGGTGAACAAAGGTATATGCGATATACATGTTATAGATGTGTACCTTACTAATGCTCGCAGTAGCACCTGGGTATTTGATACTGGTTCTGTTGCTAATATTTGCAACTCGAAACAGGGACTACGGATTAAGCGAAGATTGGCTAAGGACAAGGTGACGATGCGCGTGGGAAATGGTTCCAAAGTCGATGTGATCGCGGTCGGCATGCTACCTCTACATCTACCTTCAGGATTAGTTTTAGAACTGAATAATTGTTATTTGGTGCCAGCGTTGAGCATGAACATTATATCTGGATCTTGTTTGATGCGAGACGGTTATTCATTTAAATCGGAGAATAATGGTTGTTCTATTTATATGAGTAATATCTTTTATGGGCATGCACCCTTGAAGAGTGGTCTATTTTTGTTGAATCTCGATAGAGTTGATAATGATAGTGCAACTTATTTGTGGCACTACCGGTTAGGTCATATCGGTGTAAAGCGCATGAAGAAACTCCATACTGATGGACTTTTGGAACCACTTGATTATGAATCACTTGGTACTTGCGAACCGTGCCTCATGGGCAAGATGACTAAAACACCGTTCTTCGGAACTATGGAGCGAGCAACAGATTTGTTGGAAATCATACATACAGATGAATGTGGTCCGATGAATATTGAGCCTCGCGGCGGGTATCGTTATGTTCTCACCTTCACAGATGATTTAAGCAGATATGGGTATATCTACTTAATGAAACATAAGTCTGAAACATTTGAAAAGTTCAAAGAATTTCAGAGTGAAGTTGAAAATCATCATAACAAGAAAATAAAGTTTCTACGATCTGATCGTGGAGGAGATTATTTGAGTTACGACTTTGGTCTTTATTTGAAACAATGCGGAATAGTTTCGCAACTCACGCCACCCGGAACACCACAGCGTAATGGTGTGTCCGAACGTCGTAATCGTACTTTACTAGATATGGTGCGATCTATGATGTCTCTTATTGATTTACCACTATCTTTTTGGGGTCATGCTTTAGAGACGGCTGCATTCACGTTAAATAGGACACCATCGAAATCCGTTGAGACGACGCCTTATGAACTGTGGTTTGGCAAGAAACCAAAGTTGTCGTTTCTTAAAGTTTGGGGCTACGATGCTTATGTGAAAAAGTTTCAACCTGATAAGCTCGAACCCAATTAGGAAAAATGTGTCTTCATAGGATACCCAAAAGAGACTGTTGGTTACACCTTCTATCACAGATCCGAAGGCAAGACTTTTGTTGCTAAATTCGGAATCTTTCTAGAGAAGGAGTTTCTCTCGAAATAAGTGAGTGGGAGGAAAGTAGAACTTGATGAGGTAACTGTACATGCTCCCTTATTGGAAAGTAGTTCATCACAGAAACCGGTTCCTGTGACACCTACACCAATTAGTGAGAAAGTTAATGATGATGATCACGAAACTTCAGATCAAGTTGTTACTGAACCTCGTAGGTCAACCAGAGTAAGATCCGCACCAGAGTGGTACGGTAATCCTGTTCTGGAAGGTATGTTACTAGACCATGACGAACCTACGAACTATGAAGAAGCGATGGTGAGCCCAGATTCCGCAAAATGGCTTGAAGCCATGAAATCTGAGATGGGATCCATGTATGAGAACAAAGTGTAGACTTTGGTTGAATTGCCCGATGATCGGCAAGCCATTGACAATAAATGGATCTTCAAGAAGAAGACTGACGCTGACGGTAATGTTACTGTCTATAAAGCTCGACTTGTTGCGAAAGGTTTTCGACAAGTTCAAGGGATTGACTATGATGAGACCTTCTCACCCGTAGCGATGCTTAAGTCTGTCCGAATCATGTTAGCAATTGCCGCATTTTATGATTATGAAATTTGGCAAATGGATGTAAAAACTGCATTCCTGAATGGATTTCTGGAAGAAGAGTTGTATATGATGCAACCGGAAGGTTTTGTCGATCCAAAGGTAGCTAACAAAGTGTGCAAGCTCCAGCGATCCATTTATGGACTGGTGCAAGCCTCTCGGAGTTGGAATAAACGCTTTGATAGTGTGATCAAAGCATTTGCTTTGATACAGACTTTTGGAGAAGCCTGTATTTACAAAAAAGTGAGTGGGAGCTCTGTAGCATTTCTGATATTATATGTGGATGACATATTGCTGATTGGAAATGATGTAGAATTTCTGGATAGCATAAAGGGATACTTGAATAAGAGTTTTCCAATGAAAGACCTTTGTGAAGCTGCTTATATATTGGGCATCAAGATCTATAGAGATAGATCAAGACGCTTAATTGGACTTTCACAAAGCACATACCTTGACAAAGTTTTGAAGAAGTTCAAAATGGATCAAGCAAAGAAAGGGTTCTTGCCTGTGTTACAAGGTGTGAAGTTGAGTAAGACTCAATGCCCGACCACTGCAGAAGATAGAGAGAAGATGAAAGATGTTCCCTATGCTTCAGCCATAGGCTCTATCATGTATGCAATGTTGTGTACCAGACCTGATGTGTGCCTTGCTATAAGTTTAGCATGGGAGGTACCAAAGTAATCCAGGAGTGGGTCACTGGACAGCGGTCAAGAACATCCTGAAATACCTAAAAAGTACTAAGGATATGTTTCTCTTTTATGGAGGTGACAAAGAGCTCATCGTAAATGGTTACGTTGATGCAAGCTTAGACACTGATCCGGACGATTCTAAATCGCAAACCGGATACGTGTTTACATTGAACGGTGGAGCTGTCAGTTGGTGCAGTTCTAAAAAAAGCGTCGTGGCGGGATCTACGTGTGAAGCGGAGTACATAGCTGCTTCGGAAGCAGCAAATGAAGGAGTCTGGATGAAGGAGTTCATATCCGATCTAGGTGTCATACCTAGTGCATCGGGTCCAATGAAAATCTTTTGTGACAATACTGGTGCAATTGCCTTGGCGAAGGAATCCATATTTCACAAGAGAACCAAGCACATCAAGAGACGCTTCAATTCCATCCGGGATTTAGTCCAGGTGGGAGACATAGAAATTTGCAAGATACATACGGATCTGAATGTTGCAGACCCGTTAACTAAGCCTCTTCCACGAGCAAAACATGATCAGCACCAAGGCTCCATGGTTATTATAATCATTACTGTGTAATCTAGATTATTGACTTTAGTGCAAGTGGGAGACTGAAGGAAATATGCCCTAGAGGCAATAATAAAGTTATTATTTATTTCCTTATATCATGATAAATGTTTATTATTCATGCTAGAATTGTATTAACCGGAAACATAATACTTGTGTGAATACATAGACAAACAGAGTGTCACTAGTATGCCTCTACTTGACTAGCTCGTTGATCAAAGATGGTTATGTTTCCTAGCCATTGACATGAGTTGTCATTTGATTAATGGGATCACATCATTAGGAGAATGATGTGATTGACTTGACCCATTCTGTTAGCTTAGCACATGATCGTTTAGTATTCTGCTATTGCTTTCTTCATGACTTATACATGTTCCTATGACTATGAGATTATGCAACTCCTGTTTACCGGAGGAACACTTTGTGTGCTACCAAACGTCACAACGTAACTGGGTGATTATAAAGGTGCTCTACAGCTGTCTCCGAAGGTACATGTTGGGTTGGCGTATTTCGAGATTAGGATTTGTCACTCCGATTGTCGGAGAGGTATCTCTGGGCCCACTTGGTAATGCACATCACTTAAGCCTTGCAAGCATTGCAACTAATGAGTTAGTTGCGGGATGATGTATTACAGAACGAGTAAAGAGACTTGCCGGTAACGAGATTGAACTAGGTATTGAGATACCGACGATCAAATCTCGGGCAAGTAACATACCGATGACAAAGGGAACAACGTATGTTGTTATGTGGTCTGACCGATAAAGATCTTCGTAGAATATGTAGGAGCCAATATGAGCATCCAGGTTCCGCTATTGGTTATTGACCGGAAACGTGTCTCGGTCATGTCTACATAGTTCTCGAACCCATAGGGTCTGCACGCTTAAAGTTTTGATGACAGTTATATTACGAGTTTATATGTTTTGATGTACCGAAGGTTGTTCGGAGTCCCGGATGTGATCACGGACATGAAGAGGAGTCTCGAAATGGTCGAGACATGAAGATTGATATATTGGACGACTATATTCGGACACCGGAATGGTTCCGGGGTTATCGGATATATACCGGAGTACCGGGGGTTACCGGAACCCCCCCCCCCCCGGGGGGGGGATTAATGGGCCTACAAGGGCCTTAGTGGAGAAGAGGAGGGGCGGCCAGGGCAGGCCGCACGCCCCCTCCCCCTCTAGTCCGAATTGGACAAGGAGGGGGGGCGGCGCCCCCCTTTCCTTCTTCTCCTCCTCCTCTTTCCCCCTTCTCCTAATCCAACAAGGAAGGGAGGGAGTCCTACTCCCGGTGCGAGTAGGACTCCTCCTGGCGCGCCCCTCTCCTGGCCGGCCGCCTCTCCCCCCTTGCTCCTTTATATACGGGGGCAGGGGGGCACCCCAGAGATACAACAATTGATCATTGATCTTTTAGCCGTGTGCGGTGCCCCCTCCACCATAGTCCACCTCGATAATACTGTAGCGGTGCTTAGGCGAATCCCTGCGTCGGTAGAACATCATCATCGTCACCACGCCGTCGTGCCGACGAAACTCTCCCTCAACACTCGGCTGGATCGGAGTTCGAGGGACGTCATCGGGCTGAACGTGTGCTGAACTCGGAGGTGCCGTGCGTTCGGTACTTGATCGGTCGGATCGTGAAGACGTACGACTACATCAACCGCTTTGTGCTAACGCTTCCGCTTTCAGTCCACGAGGGTACGTGGACAACACTCTCCCCTCTCGTTGCTATGCATCACCATGATCTTGCGTGTGCGTAGGAATTTTTTTGAAATTATTACGTTCCCCAACAAATCGTGCGTTCCATTCCCCACAGTGTAACACATGGGCATCCACAATCAACGAATCTCCTAGCATGATCACATGCTCCGTTAGAAGGGGCAAGATATTAGAGCAACGCTAGCCGATAGTGTCGATGAACATGAACCTTGACTTCTGTACAGATTTTGTCACTACTTAGGTTTCAGAAAACCTGATTTCGCTCATTTATAGGAAAAACCGGTTTCACTCATTTTAAAAAACTCATTATAGTCAATTAGAAGAATGTATTTCATTCATTTCAAGAAATTGATTTAACCAAAATTTAAGAATTCACTCATTTAAATAAAAAGACGGATTTCACTCCTTTGGATAAGCATATTTCCCTCATTTCAAAAATTGATTTTACTCATTAAAGAAAATCCATTCATCTAAAGAAACATTTTGACTATTTTTTCCCACTAGTTTTCAAAAAACAGGTTTCACTAATTTCAAGAGAATAATTTAATATATTGAAAACCAGATTTCACTCAATGGTCTTGTTTTAAGCAGTTTCCCAAACTGAATAGAATAAGTGAAATAAGTGGATTGATACGTTGCTTTTAAACATGTTTGAAATATATTCAGGATTGATCTTATTCTAAAGATCTTGGTGCCTGGAGTTCAAATATATAAAGTATTCCAAAAACAAAATTATAATTTAAGAGATATGAATGATTGAAGTTGTCAAAAAGAAAATAAAGGCGGGGATTTTTTCTCTCTGGCTTCATGTACGTGCGAGAGTGAGGACAGAGAGGGCACCACGCATGCGTCAGGTACTTCGTAGGGACCACTGAGTGATGGCACTTTGGCCTGAGTGAAGGATAACCTCACCGGCCAGTTAAGAAAACTTAGAGCATCTCCCGCGCCTCCAACAAGGCTCCCCAGGCGATTTTTTTGATAGCCGGCGCCGAAAAATTGGCCCCAGTCGCGTTCCCAAAGGCCCTTTTTTCGCCGGCTCGGGTCAAAGTTGATGCCGGTGGACCCAGGCCGAACCCGGCGAGCTGGGGGCGCTTGGGGCGCCGGCCGAATCGTTTTTGACGCGAAAATCGGCGGGCCCTCCTTGGCAACGACTCGGCTCTTCTCGTCGCTTCGTCGTCCTCATCGCCACGGTTCACGCGGGGGAATCAATGCCAAAGTTGTCACGCGCTGCCGCGCCGATCAACCTCCTCCATTGATGCCTCACGGGCGGCGCAGTGAAGACGGGCCAACGCGCGTCACTCGCCCGCCACGCGTACGCACGGCGGCCACGCGAGCGCCGCCTATATAAGCCGCCCCTACCGCACCGGTGAGCCACGCACACACCTCGCTCTCCACCGCCGACGCCCCCGTTCCTCCCTCTCTTCTCGCCCTTTCCAGTTCACCGCAATGGTCGAGCACTTCCCAGGCAATGGCGCGGCTGTGAACGGCATCGGCCGCCGCCACCTTCATGAGGACGAAGCCCGGCTTCTCTATGAGGCCGAGTACCCGGTCCCGCCGGACATGCGGGTGCCCGGGGCGTGGAGGATAAGCGCCGGCGGGGTCCCGGTGCCACCGCCGCTTACCGGGGCAGCGCGTCGCGTGGAGATCGCCCGTATACGTCCTTCTCTGCCGCAGGCGGCGATAGAAGGACCGAGGTACACCCCCGACAGCACGCTGTGGGAGCCGTACTTCCGTCGCCGCCACACCGAGCAGCTCGAGGCCACCAACGGCATCGTGCCCTCCGGGAGGCTCAACACCGACGGCCGCCGCCGATGGTGGGGCATGCCCGACCGCACGCTGGAGGTCGTCCTCGAGTACATCGAGGGCGGCAACACGCCCAGGCTTGAGTTCCCCGATCCCCCCACCTTCTCCCGCCGGCGTGGGAGCTCATGGACGCCGAGACGCATGGACCCTACGTCCTCCTCCTCGTCCGGTCGCTCGTCCGGCTCTCCCTCCCTCCTCCTCGTCAAGCCGGAGCCCCAGGACGCGCCGATCAGCCAGCGCACCCGCAGCTCCGGCGTCCGCATCGCCGAGTCCTCCCCCACCTCTGAT
Organism: Triticum aestivum; assembly: GCF_018294505.1. Taxonomy (NCBI): domain Eukaryota; kingdom Viridiplantae; phylum Streptophyta; class Magnoliopsida; order Poales; family Poaceae; genus Triticum; species Triticum aestivum. The sequence continues at coordinate 589,529,443 of NC_057814.1, read as the reverse complement.
CGGCTCGTCAGGCCGAAGGTGGAGCCCGGCCTCCCCGCGGAGTACGAGGCCATAGTCCGGCGCGGCTTCTCCGACGAGGCCGCCCTAAAGTGGGCACGGGACGACTACCTCCGCGACGAGATGGTCCCGCAGCGCCGAGCCCTGCAGGAGATAGCCGTCCGCCAGCGTAGGCGCGAGGACGAGAACGGCGTGGTGATCCTCAACAGCGACGAGGACGAGGACGCCCCCGGACCGTCCAACCCGCCGTGCCAACCTGGGGAGGGGTGCTGTAGGGACGGCGACCGCGGAGGAGGCGGCGACGACGACGGCGGCGGCGGCGACTACACGCAGTTCTACAGGCTCCTCGGCATGTAGAGCTTCAAGGGCGGCGGGCGGCGAGGAACGGCGAGGGCGACAGCGGGTCTAGTAGTGTTTTTTTTCTTCTTTTGTAAAATATTTGTTTTATGTTATGAATTCGCCGAAGTTTGGTTGAATTTGCGCCTTGTTTGTGCGAATGTGGGGCCGAATTTTGTTTTAAAAAAAACGTGGGCGCGGCGACTGGAGAGCATCACGTCCCCAGCACGCGGTTAGCGCCGGTACGCCCCCCGGCGGCGATTTTTAGCGCCTCCTGAGGGGCCAACGGCTGGAGATGCTCTTATGGAATGGACTTTGGAAAGTAAGAGTACCCTCAAAGCTCAAGGTACTTTTGTGGAGGCAGATTCATCATCCGTTACCCACACACGCTGTTCTAGCACATAAGAAATGGCACACAACATCATGTATGTGCAATACTTGTGACGCGGAAGACTCACGTAGACATTCTTTGATATAAGTTGCAGGGATTGAACTAATCGCTGAGCATCTAAGAGCATCTTCAGCCGCGCCCCCAACAGCCCCCTTTCCCCCTCGCCGATTTTTTCGCGCCGGCGCCCAAAAATCTGCCCGGTCGCACCCCAGGAGCCTGTTTTTTGCCGGTTTAGGCCGAAACTGGCGCCGGCGGACCCAAGCCGAACCCGACTCGCTGGGGGCGCCCGGGGGCACCGGGGCAATCGATTTTGGCACGAAAGAACGGTGGGCCCGCCGAGTCAGCGACCCCTGCGCCTCGTCGTCCTCATCGCCTCGGTTTCCCGCGGGGAATCAATGCCAAGGCTGCCGCCGGTCAGCCTTTCATTGATGCCTCACGGGCGGCGCGGCGACGCGCCTCCCTCCATGCGTACACACGGCGCCCACACCCCATTGCCGCTATATAAAGCATCACCTCCCCTCGCCTGTGGCCGCACCCCGCCCATAGCCGCCGAGCTCTTCCTCTCTCCCCGTGCGCCACCGCCGACGTTCCTCCCCTCTCTCCCCGTGCCCCGCCGCGACGATGGGCGAGAGGTTCCCCCGCGATGGGGTGGCGGCCAATGGCTTCGGCCGCTGTTCGTTGCACAAGTGGGAAGCGCACCTGCTGTTCGAGGCCAACGTCCCGGCACCTCCCGACATGCGCGTGCCGGGGCGGTGGTAGCTCAGCGCCGGTGGCGTCCCCATTCCCCTGATGCCCGACGTCACCACGCGCGCCGACTACTTCGTCGACGAGGTCGACCGCGTGCGGGCTTCGCTGACGGAGGAGCAGCGGGCCCTCCCGCAATACGCCGCCGGCAACCACGAGGCGTGGGCGGCGTACTTTCAACGCCGGCAGGCAGAGCGGCTAGCCTCCACCAACGGGGCGCCGGTGGTGCGGGGGACCAAGAACAGCGAGGGCCGCCGCCTCTCGTGGGGCGCCTCCGACCGCACGCTCCACGTCGTCGTCCAGCACCTCGAGGGCGGCAACGAGCCGCCGATGACGTACCCTACCGCCCCGTTCCCCCGCCGGATCGGCGGCCAATGGATGCCGAGGAGGGCCGGCTCCTCTTCTTCCTGCTCCTGCTCCTCCTCCCACTCCTCCGGGTCGTCGGCGCTGTTCGGCGTCAAGGCCGAGCCCGCGGAGACCGAGGAGACGCCGCTCAGCCCGCGCACCCGCAGCGCCGGCATCGTCATCAACGAGGGCGGGCGCGCCTCCTCCTCGGCTCCTCCACGCTTCGTCAAGCCGAAGACGGAGCCGAGGCTCGCCGGCGTGAAGACGGAGCTAGGGCTCGCCGGCGTGAAGACGGAGCCAAGGCTCAACGACGCGGCGGCCTTGAAGTGGGCGCGCGAGGACTAGGCGCGGACGAAGCTGGAGCGCCAGCGCCGCGCCTTTGAGTAGTTCGCTGCTCGGCGCCGTGGCCGCGACATGGGAGGCGTCGTTGTCCTCGACGACGACGCGCCTCCACCGGTCCGCCATGGCGACCCCGGGCAGGGGTCGAGCAGTGGCGGCCGCGTGAAGGAGGAGAAGGACGACAAGGACAACGACGGCGGCAACGACGGCAACTTCGCCTCTCTCAGCGCGTTATTCGGCCTGTAGTCACGACCTCTATGTTTTCTTTTCTAATGTATTTTATCTATGTAAAAAAACTATTTCAGTTCTCCGAAGTAATGTACTGTTTCACCGAATATTTGTTCGGTTCACCGAATTTTAGTCGAATAAATGTTCAAAAAAGTTTAAAACAGGCGTCTGGGGCTGACCCTGGGGCGTTGGCTGGGAACCCAATCGCCCCCAGGCTGATTTTAGCTCCGATTCGCCCCCAGGTGGCGATTTTTCGAGCCACCTGGGGGGCCAACGGCTGGAGATGCTCTAAGGGAGAGATAGGAACCAAATGTGAGACAATGGTATTATCTAAGGGAGAGATAGCAACCAAATGTGAGACAATGGTATTAGGGTTTTACAGAGCCCACTACCCGCGCATGCAGGAGGAAGATGGTGTCATTTGTAATTTCCTTTTTCTTTTGGAGATGCCTTGCGAAAGTTCATCACTTCTTTTGAGGTACAGTAAATATTTGGTATTGTTATATATGGCCTTTGGACTTTCCCAATTTTTTTTTTTGAAAGAGTTCTTCTAATGCATGCATGAGGTGTACCTCGATCACCAAAAGTCCAAAGTGATCGTAGGTACACCTCGATCACTTTGAAATCAGAAAATTGGGGTGGTACTCATACTCCCCCATAGTCATACAAAATTTATAGATGAGAAGTGGCATTTATTTATAATTATATATTATGATGATAATATTAAAATTATTTGGTGGTAATTAGTTTGTAGTACGCTTGCATATGTTGCAATCAGAAAAGTACTAATTGAAATCGAAGAACTATATATAGTTGACGGCCGGTTTGGCCCCCCTTCAGTTCATGCAGCAGACGGCACACTCGAGATCGAGATCCTTGTGCGCGCCGATCGATCAGCATGCACCTGCTTTGAACCCGAAGGAGCCGCCACCGACGTCGTACAGCACCTCAAACGTCCGCTGCTGCACGTTGCCGATGATGCCGATGGAGCGGTCATCGCCGCTGTCCGTGAAGGCGAGGCAGCCGTCCTGAATGATCCCGTCAAAGGCGAGGTTGACGACGGCGCCCCCGGAGAACACGAGCGCGACGCTGGGCACGCTGATGTTGGACTGGCCGCTGAAGTCGAAGCACGTGTCGGAGCCCCCGCTGGTCGGGTAGCGCTTCATGCCGGCCTTGAACGCGGAGGCCAGCGCCGAGTACGCGGTGGGCGGCAGCCGCGTGATGATGGTGCCGGAGTCGACGATGGAGACGGCGGAGAAGACGGAGGCGGGTATGTTGAGCTGCCTGCCTCCCACCCGGATGGCCTGAAGGCGCACGGCGTAGAACGTCAGCGCCCCGCGGTTCCTGTACATGGGCGTCGTGACGAAGCCGGAAGTGGAAGTTGGTGCGCCGAGAGTGAGGAACCCGCGCGAGCCTGGATTCGGCGGGAGGCAGTAGGAGAAGGCCCTGCCCAAGGTCCCCGCGGTCTGGGACACGAGAGACTCTGCGCCGCCGCCCAGCCCCATGAGCCCCGCGGTTTGTTGCGTCAGAAGGAGGCCCGAGTTGGACTGGCTGCACCCGAACTGGAAGTTTCTGACGGTGATGGAGCCCAGCGCGAGGGTGTCGGAGCTGTAGGTCCCGGCCGTGCTCGACTGGTCCCCGTAGGTGACGATGTACTGGCACTGGGAGCCGGAGCAGCCGTTCCCCTGCCCGTCCTGGCTGACCTGCGCGCAGGCGGCGGAGCTGCAGGAGAACGGGGAGTAGGTGCTGGACGAGCTGGGGTCAAAGAGCGGGTTCGCCTGGGAGCGGCACTGGGAACACGGCTTGCACTGCACCCACGACACGTCGCTGCCGGTGTCGATGGTCATGGTCTGGGTCACGGCCGGCGAGCCGATGCCGACGGTGATCACGTACTCCAACGTGCTCATGGAGGTGCCCAGCCTGGTCGGCAGCGTGACGTCTGATTGCTCGACGTCTCCGGCGCCGCCCTTGACGCCGGAGAACTTTCGTGTGACGTAGGCCGCTCGGAGCTGGTCATGCCTGAGTATCTCCTCCCAGGTTGGCGCCTTCGTGGAGGGCAGGGGTGAGCACGGGCCGTGCCGGTGGTGCAACGGCACCGTGACGCCACCGGACGATGGAGTCGCGGCTGAAGCAACCAGACCACGATTATAAATGTGCACAAAAGATATACTAGTACAAAGTAGTCAGTAATAAGTGGAATTGCACCGTACCTTTGGGCTGGGAGCAGTTGACGGTGGCAGATTCCGGAGAGCCAACGGGCTTGTAGCTGCGAAGGTCATCTCCTGCGTGAGCAACGAGAGTGTGGTAGGTGCACAGCAGGAGAAGCAGAAGCTTCGAAATAGATGCCATGGCTGAGATGCAGATGAGCTGCAGATTCAGAATGCGGGCCCTGCTTATATAGAGTGGAGGACGACCGAAGACTCGTGAATTGTGGTCTTCTCCTAAAGGAAGTTGCCGCCAGTTTTGAATTCGTCGATCGTGAGATTGGGCGATCAGGTACGTTGGAGGTAATAATGACAAAATTGTTAGGCATATTTTTGTCAGGTACGTGTACATAATATGCTAGCTAAAATGCCTTGGTCCTGCATGGGAAACCCTAAAGGTCTGATTTTCAGATCGGTTGGGGAGAATTCCTTCTTTGCTGAGTTTGCTACACAATGGGATCATGATTGTGTGTGGGAAGGCTCACCTTGGCATGTTAGCAAACATGCAGTGATATTGTCTGAATTTGTCGATTGTATGAGGCCGTCTGAACTCAAGTTTGAGAGCCTTCGGATGTGGGCTAGAGTGGTAAATCTCCCGTGTAATCTCTGGAACAACGCCTGAGGTCCAGAATAGCGAAGCAAATAGATAAGAGGGTGGCTTCGGTGCAATTTGACCACACGGTTGATTCTTGAGAGCAAAAATTACACTAGACAGAGAAACACATGTAGCCGTGTGTGGGGCTGTAAGCCGACTGCCCGAAAAATTGCACCCGACAACCAATGAGACATCGGCTTATACCCTGTACGCCTAGTGGTTGTAAAATGTATTTGGCTTACGAAGGACACTCGGCACATATACAAAAAAGTCTCGGCTTACAGTGCGTTCTCCGCAAAAATATTTGCCACGTGTCGACGACGGAGGTGGCTGATGGCACTGTCACGGAGCAGTAAATAAGCCGAGTGTCCCGCAGGAGGGCTTTCGGCTTATATTTCCTACAATTATTACTTTTGCTCAAACTAAATATATGTTGTGTGTAAGGCCGGAAAGCTCTCAGCTTATATTTACTGTAATTATTATTTTTGCTCACACTAAATATAAGTCATGTGTCTTACAGGAGGGCTCTCGGCTTATATTTTTTATAATTATTATTTTTTACTCGCACTAAATATAAGTTGTGTGTCGGGCAGGAAGGCTCTTGGCTTATATTTACTATAATTTTCATTTTTTATCGCACTAAATATTAGCCATGTATCTTGTAGTAGGGCTCTCGGCTTATATTTCCTAGAATAATTATTTTTTCCCACACTAAATGTAAGCCGTGTGTCAGGTAGGAAGGATCTCAGCTTAAATTTACTATATTATTATTTTTGCTCATTAAGTCATGTGTCTTGCATGAGGGAAAATAATAATATAGTAAATTTAAGCTGAGATCCTGACAGTGCTCGAGCTGAGATAAAGGGCCTCCTGAATGTGCCAAATGAAACTTTGAGTGAGAAATATTTGGGTATGCCATCTGACACTGGAAGCTCAAAAGATGGTGCTTTCAGATAGCTGAAGGACAGGATGTGGAGCAAAATTCAGGGTTGGATAGAGAGGACCATGTGAACAACAGGGAAGGAAGTTCTAGTCAAAGCGGTGGCGCAAGCCATACCCGTGTTTTCCATGTCATGTTTTAAGCTACCTAGGGGACTTTGTGAGCACCTAAACATGCTAATAAGGAAATTTTGGTGGGGGAGCACAAATGGGCAACGCAAGCCCCATTGGGTATCATGGAAGGCAATGACACAACCAAAAAGTATGGGAGGAACTGGGATTCAAAGATTTTGAGCTGTTTAACTTGGCAATGTTGGCTAGACAAGCATGGCGCTTGTTACAGGATCCTGGTTCGCTAAGTGCCCGGATATTGAAGAGTGTTTACTTCCCACACACATCAATCCTTCAGGCAGCTTTAGGGAATCACCCAAGCCAGATATGGAGGGCCATTATTGAAGGACGGGACACCTTGAAACAAGGGTTGATTAGGCGTATTGGTAATGGTGGAAGTACAAAAATCTGGGAGGACAACTGGCTACCTGCGTGAGGAGATGATGAGGCCGTACGGATGCATATCTGCCCACCCCCCGGTTATGGTTGCAGAACTCATCAATGCTACAAACGCTACATGGAATATACAACTACTACTAAATGCCACCTTCATGCCTTTTGATGCGAAGGTAGTTTCAGGCATTCCACTCTGTACTATGAACATGCAGGATTTTTGGAGTTGGGCACATGAGCGAAGCGGCAAATTTTCAGTACGGTCGTCCTACAACATGCTCGTTGCGACGAGGCAAAGAAGAGAAGCGTGGCTGGAAGGATCAGCGGGATCATCAAGCACTCGCGCTGACGAGGGATCGTGGAAAGTTCTATGGAATATGGAGGTCCCATCTAAAGTGCGTATGTTCTTATGGAGGTTGTCAAAACAATCTTTACCTACTGAGGATGTCAGAGCACACCGTCATATGTCGACAACAAGTACCTGCGCCTTGTGGGGGGCACAGGATTCATGGCGGCATTCCCTCCTAGAATTTACTGTCTCCAGATGCACTTGGGCATTGGTTGACGAAGAGCTGAGTTGCACTTTGGTGGCATCCACAGAAACGAGAGCAAAGAGCTGGATCTTCAGCCTGCGTGATTCCTTATCGCATGAGAAATTTGTCTTAATGGCGGTAACCCTATGGGCGATACGGACATCTCGACGAAAGGCCATTCACGAGGCTATATTCCAAACACCACATGCAATACAATTGTTCATCTATCGGTTTATTGCAGATTTGGAAGCTATCCGGGTGCCCAAACCTACACGGGCTGCTAAGGAAAGTACAATTTTCAACCCAGAGGCCGAGGGCACCTCCAGCAAACTATGCCAAACTATGTCGAGAGGCCATTGCCTTGGCAGAAGATCTCAATAGTCAACGCTTCGTTGTGGCGTCTGATTGCAAGCAGGTGATTGGGACATTGCCAAAGGAAACCAAAGATCCTATGGAGCCATCATCACAGAGATCAACTCTAGATCATCACCACTCTCTTGTACCTTTACTTTTGAAAGTCGTCGGTGTAATTTCGAAGCTCATAAGTTAGCTAAATTTGCTTTGTCTTTAGCTCAGGGGCGTCATCTGTGGCTTGGCCAGCCACATAACCAAACTTGTATCCCACTCTCTGTGGACTTTGAATAAAGTGGCTTTACACCCTCAAAAAAAAAATCTGCAGGGGTGGCACTGCAAAGCGCGCGAAACACTTCTAGTAGATTGCATAACCCATAGTCTAATTAACTAGATCTCTTGTATTTGCCTGTAAGGAAATTGATTGATTTGCGAAGTGGACGTGTCTTGCAGTCATAGCAGATGATTTGTGAAATTAATTAATATTCTGAAAAACAAATAGCTACAAAGCTCTCGTTGATGAGGCCATTGTTTGACTAGTTTGGCAGTGGCTGAGCTAAATTAAATCCAATAGAAACAATGTGTGGTCAGGGAAGCCCGCAAAAAAAAATCCAATAGAAACGATGTCATTTTGTGTATTGCCCAAAATATAATGCTATGTTCTGATATTTTCTTAGTCGACCGAGAAGGCCTGGCCCCTTTGGAGTGCGACCTAGGTTTCCACGGCAACTTGCTAACAATGTACTCCCTCCGTCCGTGAATAAGTGCACTTCTAGCTTTTGTCTTAAAACTTTGACCAACTTTATAGAAAAAAGTACTAGCATTTATGACACTAAATTAATATTACTAGATCTATTTTGAAATGTACTTCCATAATATATCATTTTGATGTCATATATGTTATTACTCTTTTGTATATAGTTGGTCAAAATTTCAAAATTTTGACTTAAGACAAAAGCTAGAAGTACACTTATTCGCGGACGGAGGGAGTACGTGGACAGTTGTGTGGCAAGATTGAAGACTACAAAACGACGATGGATGTATCTCGGACTTGACCTACGGCCGACCAGAGCTTGGTCGCAGAACAGTGTACAGTTGTTTGTTTCCTGGCCCATTAATTTCTGCAACTGGGCAGATGGCTCCGTGCCTTTGCCCCGGACTTCTCCTCGCGTGAGTACGAACGAGAGCCCGGCGTGTGCTGCGTCGCCGTGGAAACGGGGTGGCCGGGTCGCAGTCTCCGTGGAATTCGTGCGAGCGCCCTGGGCCCTGGCTTCTGTGTGGTGTGGCTTGGGCTGCGCCCGGCCGGTCGTGCATGCGTGAGCTGGGCGGGGGCGCGCGGGGCCGGAGTCCGGAGACCTGCACGGTGGACTGGAGGCGTCGTGTGCCTGCGGGCAGCTACCGATGTGCGTCTTCCGGATGCAGCGGATTTCCATTTACGCACGCGGCGTCCAGCTTTGTCGCTTCGTAAGGTCCAGCATCTGTTCAGAACTTGATTAAGACTTCGACGCAGAATTGGCAAAAAGAAAGTTATTAGAGCAACTCCGCGCGCGCTCCTCCTCTTCTCCTTGAGCCGGGGCGCCTCCGCGTCACATTGGAGCATGGCCTCGTAGCGCATCTGCGCCTCGCCGTCGGCCTGCTCCTGGCGGAGCCAGTGCTCCTTCCAGCGCTCGAGGTGGGCTGCCTCCTGCTCCGGCGTCGCGGCGAAGTGGACGGGAGGCGCGCTCACCCACTCGCGGTACTGGCCCGTCCACGAGTAGGCCTCCTCCGGCCAAGTGGATGGAGGCGGGGAGCGCTTACTCGTCGGCTCCGGCTCCGGCTTGGGCTGGACGGGCGGCGACGGTGGCGGTGGCGGCACGAAGAGAGGGGTGTGGACGGAGTCCCCCGTCGCCGATAGGGCAAGGGCTTGCTCCAGCCCATCCCAGTGCGCGTCTTCCTCGAGGCAGCTAGCCTCCAGCGCGTGCTGCAGGGCCTCCTCGAGGGCGGCTTGTTACTCCGCCTCCGCCTCCATGTCCTCCGGGTCTACCTGCGGGGGCTGCGGTGGGAACGGCGGCGGGACGGCGTCGACACCAGAGCGCCGTTGCTCCTCGTGTTCGAGGGCGAACCACGCCTCCCAGTTGAAGGAGTCGGCGGCGTACTCTGGCAGCCGACGCTGCTCCCGCGTGAGCTGCGCGCGGCACCTGCGCACCTCGTCGTCGTGCGTCCGCTGGCTACGCGGAACCGCCGGCACCGGGATCCGCTGCGGATCCAGATGCCAATGGTGCGGCAGCGTGACATCGGGGTACGACAGTGGCTGCCTGTACTCCCAGTGCCACCGCGCTTGGTGCACCGGGATGTGCAGGCGCCGGCGACCAGGGCGGAAACGCGGCGCCGCCGGAGGAGGGGGGAAGGGGAGCACGGGAGGACGAGGCGCCGGGGGTGCCCTTGCCCTTGCCCTTGCTGCTGCCGAAGAGGCCCATGGGCGCGCTAGGGTTTGCGGTCGCCGGTGAGGAAGCAAAGGGAGTGGTGGGGGGCCAGATGTGGACGGGAGAAGTGGATGAGGCCGACCCTGCCGCACGCGTGGTTAAAAAAGGACGCTTCCACTGGCTGACGCGTGGGCCCGCTGTCGGTGGTCGTCATAAATAAGACGACCAGTGACGGTTGGCTGGCCGCCAGGTGGGGACGCGGCGGACAGCGAGGAGACGCGCGGCGCGTCCGCTTTGCGTCCGCGCCCACGCATTCCAGGCGCAATTTTGGGCCGGAAATGAGTCGGCGCGGACGCCAGACGGACACGATTTGAATTTGGGTCGGCGCGTTGGGCCTCCACTTTTGTCCGCGCCGACCCAAACAGACGCGAGCGGACGAAATGAGTCACCCCATTGGAGTTGCTCTTAGGGCTTTTGCCTCCCGTTGAGCAGCGATGCTAATCTGCTTCGTCTGTGGCATCAAGGCCATGGGGCGTGATGGATCCTTACCATTGCCGGGGGCAAGGCTCTGTTTTTATATGTTTCTTTATACCTTTATTAAGATTTATGTTCTGATCAGAAAGACGAGACGGTGGCAACTTTTAGAAAATGGATAAGGTTTTTCCCACCCAGCCCTTGTCCTGGTTGTGCATCTAGCATCGTCGAAGGGCGTGCGGAGTTGTGTCTCCGGCGGATCTCGCATGAATCGGTTGGTGGTTGTCTTTGGTGGATCTGATCGGACCCGGTCTTCGTTCGTCTACGATGCATGTTTAGGTTGGATCCTTTCCATCTATACTTCTCTTCATCGGCGACGGTTGTTGTTCTACTGTGTTGGTCCTATGGAGCTTTAGCATGACGACAGGTCCGACTGTCAACTACAATAAGGTTTGCCTGGCTCTGATGAGTAGGAATGAGGACGGCGGCGCGCTTTCGCCTTGCTTCAGTGCTTGCACTCGTCGCTAGTGGTCTATGGATCTAGATGTATTTTTTCTTTTTGTGTTTGTTGTACTGATATAATTGATAGTGAATAAATCGTAAGTTTTCTGAAAACAAAAGACTTGTCCAGCATCTACTATACTACTACGTCATACGCGTGTGTGATGTTCGACAATTGGAGACGTCAGACGAACAAAGCAAGTATCTTTGTGATGGATACGAGAGGAACGTTACCACATCAAGATATACTACGAGTACTATATATGGGTTGGGTAAACACGGGTTTAACCAATTCTTAATATACTAAAACTACCTAGGTTTGATTTATTTATTTATTTTTGACTTTTTTCTATCAGTGAAAATCTGCCCAACCGGGAGATGCCACGTGCTTTATAGGGGGAAATGGACTGGTACAATTTGGGGTGGGTCTAGCCAGCTTCTGATGAATTTGTATCAGTTTTCTCATTGGTTGGCATGTGCATTGTACCAGTTTGTCTTTGCTGTTGGGCATGTGTGTGCTGCATTTGTCCTTTTGCGTTTAGCTCTGCATACCCATGCTTTGACCGTCCCTGTGCTATTTGTTTATACTTGTGCGTGTGCGTGTCCCATGGTCCTTCAGGGCATGGCCAACGGGCTGCCCCATGGTACTGCCCCGCAGGTCTAGCTCGGCTCGGTGTCGGGCAAATCAGGTTTGGATGGTGCTACAAGAAGCGGTCTCTTGCAGAGGAGGTAGCCGCTTGGCGGGAAAAGTAAGCAAAAGAAGGAGACAGAACGAAGGAGTAGAGAAGTAGACAAGAGAAAAGAACTGAGATAGGGACCGATACAGTGGGGTCTACCTATGGCTGCCTCCCTTTGGTGAGTAAAAATGTAAATGGTAGTTTCAATACTTTAGGTTTAAATTAAGACATGGGGCAGCATCAAGCTGATGCCTCCATTGCTCATGCCCTCATGCATGCATGCGTGTCTTCCTCGTGTGTGCTGACGCACTGGTAGAAAGCTAACACGTGCATGCCTGCTTCGAAATTGGCTTTGTCCCAAATATGCCCGTGGAGGCGGCTGCCGCTTGCGTCGCATGTTCTGGGGGTTTTGTGTCTAGCCGTTTGGAGTTGTCGATTTGATTTGTTCCTCCCTTCCACCTGCTATAAATATGAGCCTTTCTTGCCGCTGCTCCTTGCATTCCAGACTGTACTACGTGCTCATTAGTACTTGCATTCACTGATGGTTCGTTCTACCTCCGTTCGTGCTGGTCCGCATACAACACAGTCGCCACACTGCGGAAGTTGCTGTTGTCGCTTATGAGCTTCGTCATCGCCATCTGACCGAGGCTTCCGCCGGTCTGAGTCGCGCTGCTCGAGTGGAAGTGACGCCAGTGCCACCTTGCGGCGTCAACGGCAAAGAAGCGAAGCGATGGCCACCATGGTGCACGAGCAGCACCGCCATGCGTCATCTACGGCAAAGAAGCGACGACCACCACGGAGCGGCGGTAGCTCGCCCAGTCTGCGCCACTTCCAACTCGCGACTGCTGCGTCGACCTTGCACTTGTCGTTGGCACTTCAACGTCTCGGGTCCACGTCTTTACCCTGGGGAACTGTCGCCCCGGGTAGGTTAGCGCTAAAGGCGACACAAGGAAGTGCTGCAACTGTCGCTCCGCCTCCGCATGAACCGCTCGATGGCGAGCGCACGATGGCTGTGTGCTCATCGCTCTCTTGGCGATGCAACTTGCTGCCCCGGCCTGCTGTTGCGTCACCTGCATGCGTGGGAGTAGTTGCGTGCTGCTGCATGGTTGTGGGAATGTGGGCTTGGTCCGTGTGTGCGCTAGGTAAGGGTCCCTCCTCTCTCTTTGTTTTTCGAAAGAAACTCTCCGCTCTCCATCATGCATCTCCCCAGGCGGGCAGATAAAAGGTCCCTGCTCTCTCTCTCTCTCTCTCTCTCTCTCTCTCTCTCTCTCTCTCTCTCTCTCTCTCTCTCTCTCTCTCTAAAAGGTCCTTGCACTTTAGGCATTAGCGCAAGTATAATACTGGTTTTGACTCTATGAAGTGTCCCATACATAGTGTGTCTGTGTGTTTGAAATGGGACTGCTTATTTCTGGACAGCTCAATATATAGAAGTAGGGTGTGTTTCATCACCATCAGCTAGCGACCCAGGACTTCATCCTAAGAGCATCTCCACTAGTCCCCCAAGAAGCCTTCCCAAGGCATTTTTTCACCGCCGGCGAGCAAAATTTCTCCCACTCGTCACCCCAAGAGCTCAGTTTTTACCGGATTTGAGCTAAAATACAGCCGGCGAGCACAGGTGTAACCCAGCCCCTCGGGGGGCAACCGGGGACGCCGGCACTATTCTTTGCATGCAAACGGTCCACTGTCAGTGTCCCAACTCCCTCTCTCCTCTCTCTCTCCCTGTCTTTTCTCCAGGCCCACCCACGCGCTCAGCCGCACAAGGCAAACTCCCCCATCCCCCACCTACCGAGGCAAGCAGGCGCGCACAACGGGACGGGCGCAGCGCTGCTCGCCGGAGCTGGGGCACGGGCGAGGGCGGGCGTCCACGGTGAGCGGGCGCCAGAGTCATGGCGGGCGAGCGCGGGCGTCACGGCGGCCGCGTGAGGTCGCGGGGAGCTCGTCCATGGCGTTCTGCGGGGAGCTCGTCCATGGCGGGGAGCTCGTCCGTTGGCCTCGTCCACCGCCCGCTCGAGCGCGCGCCGCAGGCCGTCGTTGTCGTTGTCGACCGCGCGGTGCATCTCGGCGAGCTCGACAGCGTCATCCTCGGCCGCGCGCCCGCGTGCGAGCAGCGCATCTCCCTGGTGCGCCAAGCGGCCGCGGCCTCTTCCAGTCGGCCATGAGAGCTGCGAGGACGCCTGGAAGGGCGCCGAGGAGGGATCCCTGCCCGTGGCCGCCCACGCTCGTCTGTGCTCCCCACCTCGTGCGTTGCCCTGACCTGCGGCTACGTGTCCCCTCGCCGGCCGCTCCTCACGCTCGTGCCCGGCCCTGCCAGCCTCGACCCGGCCACGTGCCGCGCCCGCGAGCGCCGCCTCTCCTGCGCCGCGACTCGGCCCGGGCGGCCGCTTGCCGCGACTGGAACACCGGGCACGCGGGACACGAGGACGGGGCGTCGGTGGTCGAGCTCGGAGACCGCGGCGATGGACAGCACCTTGTAATGCCAGCTATGCATATCTTGCCACAATAGTTGCATCGCTGCCAATGCTTCTTGTTCACATCTGGAAGAGTGCAATACTTTCACGCAGGGTCATCCGAATCAACAACTTGAGGGAGTGAAGGTGCTGCTACTGAGGCAGTGCTTGAGCCACCAACATCTATGCAAAAAGAAGCGAACAAAATAAAATTAGTTATTGTTTAGGCAAATTAAGGCAATCCAAAGTACGTGATAGAAAAATGTACATCAGTAGCAAATAAACTTTCAATGTATCTATATTCTGTATATAACTAAAATTTTTATTGCGAATCTTGAGCATTCAGCTATTCACCATTTTCTTGTAGCAGTACAAGCATCCACAAGAAGAGATAACAGAGGATAGATGAGCTTACCTGCTGACGGGATTTGCTGGCTCATGGTCGCCTGGTGGACACCGTCGCCGCGGGGTGCTCCGTCGCCTTGTGGATGCGGTCGTCGCCGTCAGCAGAGGAAGTGGCCAGGAGGGAGCAGCCGAGAGGAAACGTCCGGGAGCTGCGTCACCTGGTGGAATACCCCGTCGCTGGGAGGGAGTGGCGAGGAAGGTCAGTCGCCGGAGTGGCAGCTCAAGGCCGTCGCCATGGTTGGTCGTTGGTCGGCCGCCGCCATGGTTCCTGTTTGAGATGAGGACGGGAGTGGGGATAGGGTTTGGCTCGAGAGGAGGGTTGGGGGTATTCGACTATTGGTAGGCTTGGGCTTTGGCCCGCGCAGCGATTTCATTTTGGACCGAAAATTTTAGGTCAGAGACGCGGGACGCTAACGCTAGAGGCCCAATTTTAGCGCTAAGTGACATCTAGCGCGCTATTAGCACGCTAACTCTTCGTACGTGAAATCGAGCTTCGCGTAGCGCACCACAGTCAGGATGCGTGTAGCGCCGCTATAGCGCCGCTATAGCGCGCTATCTAAAACTTTGGGAAGAACCTCCACCCAGCTTATAATCATATGACCATGGTGAACACAAATCTCTACACCAACTAAAAAACTCACTCGACAGGACGGGTGAACCAACCCTAGCAGCCACACCTTGATTCCCTCTCACTGCCGCTAGGGTGCGCCGCCGAGGGGCTGATACTCATTCAGAGCCGCTATGCAGGAGCTGGTGGACTATTGCGGGACGGCGACGGTGCTTGTGGTCGGGTTGCAGCTGCCAGCAAACGATGTTCGACAACGGCATTGGTGATCCAGTGTAACAATCTTCAATAGGGGCACGGCTTGGTTAGGTCTGCATGGTCCTAGATGGCGGCGATCTCGAAAATAGATCCGGACTAGTCGGGCAGCGGCATTGATTTTCTTTCTAAATTTTCTTAAACTAGTTGAAAAAACCATCATAGGAATAGTTTCTAGTAGAAAAAACCATTATAGAAATAGTTTGTTACTGACGCGGTACTAAAAGAAGATGCCCCCATGTGCAAAAAAAAAAAAGAAGATGCCCCCGGTAATTTCTGAAAATACCTGGAATATAGCCAGTGCCACTGTTCGTACCTATTGTCTGGCGTTGATGAAAAAGACGACACCGCTGGTATTCATGAAAAAATCGTTGGCGTCGCGTATTTCTGGAACGATGTGGAAATATCACATTACTGGCGTTGATATATGGGGCACGCCTGTAAATTTCCGGTGTAGCGGCAAAGCTACTTTAGTCAACGCCACTAATGTTTGTTGCCATAATTACAATTTCCTTATGTATTGTCACATGCATGCCAAAAAATCTATTTTCACATGCATGCCAAAAAACCCGATAATATCCAAGGTTACAAAGTGTCTATATGTTGTTTTAACATTTGACAAGGCTCAATTAAAACTGACATACTTTTCTAGTTGATCCACGACCTACCGGCCCGCACACTACTGGAATTTCCCTATCACTGGGTGTCAGGCTCTTCGCCGAGAGCCAAACCACGGGCACTCGGCAAAGTAAGAGACGCCGAGAGGGCCTCTCGGCAACAGGCGCAACTCGGCAAACACATGATATTGCTGAGCGTCGACCTCGGCAAAAAGGCAACACTCGGCAAAGGCACTATTTGCCGAGAGCCATGCAGTGCCCGCATGGCAATGTTTTGCCATGTGGAACATTCAGGTGGCGGTTTACAGCACGTCCACGATTTGACTTCTTTACCGAGAGCATCTCTCGGAACAGCAACAGTTGCCGATTTAGTCCCACCTCACCTACCTGTTTAAATAGTCCAATAGTCCAATTGCATTAAATTTTTGTGTTCATTATTAAGAATATGGATTAACTTTATGCCCGGAAGTGGCATGGGAAATCCTTTGTGATGTCCTTGTAGCACGGCTAGGCCTTGCACAGATGAGGGAGGGGCATGCCATGCCAATGGGGGGGGGGGGTTTGAAAGTACCTCGGTGGCATGAATCCTCGGAAAATTGTACGACGCTAGAATTCCTCGAGAGCTGGCACAGTGTCATCACATGGCCCCTGTAGGGCGTGGTAAAAGTTTGTGCGCGTTTTGAATAAGCCTCCCCTGAGGCCGCTTGTAAACCGCACCATCTCCGAGCTAGTCTCTGGGTATCGAGAGGGAGCGTGTCCGGTTTGTGCAGGATGTACAGGTCATGTTGCTCCGTTGGTCTCGAAACTTCTCGTGCTCTCAAAGGAGGCCATCACATGAGACGTGCAAGGCCCCGTATTTTTCGGACCCGCGTGCAATATTCAAGAAATTTATTGCTCTGCTAGGGTTTCATCGCTTGAAATTGCAGATCAGCAAGGCGGCACATATCTCATAGACATCCCTCATAGTGATCTAACTTGGTGCTGAAACAACCTATCAGCTAAATACAAATAAGTGATCGACCGACTCTATTTGTACTATAGTCTAGAATACTCCCTATATCAATTGTTGCTTCAGCAGTATGAACCTTATTCAAGGCGCGCAACAATCTAAATGTCAGATACGTATGGTAAATCAACCATTTTGCTGAAAAAATGGATCAACCAATCGATTCACAGTTGGAGGTGCAATTCTGCCGATTTAAAAGGTACCATTGTGGGCGGGCGGATCGTACAAGATACCCTTAAACTATATGTCTTATGAACATAAGATAGAATAAATATGCAATTTTAATACTATACACGGTCAGTGTACTATCCAAATCAAGAGAAACATACTAATTAACTACCGGACTGTCTATTTGACATTTGACTGTTTTTCAATTTGAAAACAGTCAAATGTCCTGACCAACCAGGAAATTACAGCTGTACTAGCAGGCAAATCAACAAGAAGAAAAAAATAAACACCTAAACGGGTCAGGTAACCATCTAACCCGGTTTGCCCAACACAACTAAACCCCCACCAATTCAGGGACCACAACAGCCGAAGCTTGCAAACCACGCAAGAGGCCAAACCCCACCCCCACCTCCCCCCAAAACGCCCCTCCCTCCTCAAACACTAGACAGATCTCACCTAACCAGATCTGGGGACGCCCATGGGACTGGGAGAGGCGACCATGACAGATCGGGGAGGAGGAGATCGCCCAGGAAGAGAAGAACGAAGAGGAAACACAACATTGGGAGAGGGGGATGAACCTGCTGATCACCAAGGAGATCAACAACATGATCCACATGTCAGCAACTCTCTCTGCATCAACTTTCTTTCCCCTCTTAGGATCTCACGTTGACAAAAACCTGAGAATTTCCTTCATCTACAAAAACAGAGGGGCATAGATCAACATCAGAAAACATTCATGAACCTGGTCAAAAAAATGCACTGTCCCTATGTAACTAGTCTTGTATCCTGTAAATTTACAGTGTAAGTTCCTCCTAAATTCCAGTGTAGTAATGGTTCTATACCAATTGAAGTAATTACATTGCAAGAACAGAAAATTTACTGTGTAAGTTGCTCCTAAATTCCAGTGTAAAAATGGTTCTAGACAAAATGAAGTAATTACAATGCAAGAACAGAAAAATTACTGTGTAAATTCCAGTGTAAAAATGTTTCTAGGCAAAATGAAGTAATTACATTCCAAGAACAGAAAATTTACAGTGTAAGTTCCTCCTAAATTCCAGTGTAGTAATGGTTCTATACCAATTGAAGTAATTACATTGCAAGAACAGAAAATTTACTGTGTAAATTGCTCCTAAATTCCAGTGTAAAAATGGTCCTAGACAAGTGAAGTAATTACAATGCAAGAACAGAAAAATTACTGTGTAAAATCCTCCTAAATTCCAGTGTAAAAATGGTTCTAGGCAAGATGAAGTAATTACATTGCAAGAACAGAGAAAAATCAGACTGCAAAAATCATAGCAATGATACAGTTGACAAGAAATTAGACTACTAGAAGCAGACTTATTGGAAGTACACGAGAAAATACACTGTAAACTACATTGTAGCTACCTAGAAAATTCCAGTGTAAAAATGATGTGTAGCTGATCGTTCTTACTGTAGTTTGGTATTTTGCTGAAACATTCAGAAATCTAGAAAATCAAAAATACAGTGCAAAAATGATAGAGCATTAGAGAGCAATACCAAATTTCGCTTGCCACGTATTTCAGGCTTCACTGAACTCGCCACCCTGCAAAAAACAATGAAGACAAGTTCAAAAATCCATTGTAAAAAGATGCTAGAAAATTACAGTGTGAAATACTATATAAATAATCCTGTACCTAAAACATTTACATAGAAAGTACAAAAGAATTTACACTGTAACAACCCTGTGAGAATTACATAGGGGGTTACATTGGAAGTAAACAAGAATTTACTGTAAAAGTACCATGTGAGAATTACATAAAGTTTAAAAAAAATACAAAACATGCTTTGCTGCTCATGATTATGTTAACACTGACATTCTACTTTGCAATTGTGACAGGATAGGAGCATAGTGACGGCAGTGACTGAAGAGGATCTATTGAGAATGTGACAGGAATAACTCATACTAAATGTGAGATGAACTAGCTAAAACTTTGCAGATGTATTTAAAATGCATAAAAGCTACCAAAATTGTGATGCAGGAAACATTTTCTTTCACCGCACTCTTTCATTCCGACATTATATACAAGGTAAAAAAACAGATGACTTTTACCAAAGTATCATGCTGACAAAAAAATATAAATCAAAAATACCAAGTATCACATTGAAAACAACAACTTCTGATGAAACCTGCAGGTACATTCAGGAGATGGATGTACAAAGATTAACGAAATGTTGTACGAAAACCCCAGGAGCAAATCAGATGAGAGTTTCATCACAGCAGGATATGACAATGTGAGCAAAAACAACAGCGGTTACAAGCAAATGCCAATGGAAAAGCACACTAACAATCTTTACTTACTTTGCAGACACTGGAGGCAGACTTGCATCATGAAATGGCACCAAGTGAAGATGGGCGGACAGAATCCAATCCCTGGCACAATAACCTGTTGAACAACATGAACCTGCAACAGGTACACACCAAAAAAATTCAGAAAAAGTCAAATGATGAGCAGAAACATTGCATACAAAAATAAAGTAAAACAAAATCACTAAAAGTTGCAGGTGCATGAAGATGTTGATCCCACTAGAGCAGACATTAACACGAACTGAAGCACAGGCGTGTATGAAGAAGGAGATAGAGAGGAACAAGAGGACTCACTTGCACAAGATGGAGACGACGGATATCTTGATGAAGAAGACATTGAGAAGTTCCTGCAAAATGAACAAGATGCAACATCAGAAGGGAATCTCATGAACACTAGCAGTAATTTCAAGCCGCATCTAGGCATGCAATTCAAAACAAAGGAAGAAGCACAGGAGTATTTCAATTTCTACTCAAAAGTGGCAGGCTTTTCAGTGGCTACAGTTGCAATCTCAAGAACAACAAGCAAAAAAAGGAACAATGAGGTAACAAGGATCACTATGAAGTGCAACAAGTGGGGCAAGACAAAGGAAATAGAGAAGGACTGCATAGTGCCCATGAGAAAATCTACAGTCATTGCTAAAACAGATTGTAAAGTTGTGATGGTCATATCAGAAAAAGGAGGCTTATGGGAGATTACAAGACAAGAGCTAGAACACAACCATGAATTAACACCAAATAGTAGATTCTTC
The DNA here is from genome assembly GCF_018294505.1 of Triticum aestivum. NCBI lineage: Eukaryota > Viridiplantae > Streptophyta > Magnoliopsida > Poales > Poaceae > Triticum > Triticum aestivum. Next base: position 589,509,345 of record NC_057814.1, on the reverse strand, counting down.
AGGTCTCATAAGTACATGTCAGATGAAGAGAAGTGCTTGATAAGGGTTTTGAAGCACACAAACCTGGAAACAAGAAGGATAGTTGCTGTACTAGCTTACTTGCGAGGAGGAATGGCTCATCTTCCCTACACAAAAAGCATGTGACTAACTATGCAGCGACAGTAAACAGAGATATTGCAAACTCTGACATGATGGAAGTAGTGCAAATGTTCAACAAGAAGCAAACAGAAAATCCTGGATTTTGCTACTCGTTTGAGCTTGATGGAGAAAATAAAGTGAGAAGCTTATCCTGGATAGATGTGCGGTCAAGAATGATGTATGACATTTGTGGTGATTGCATCAGTTTTGACACTACATTCCTAACAAACAGATACAATGTACCGTTTGCACCCTTTGTGGGCATATCCCCACATGGCAACACATACTTGTTTGCTTGTGCATTTATCGTCAATGAGACAAAAGAAACATTTGCTTGGTTGTTCAAACAATTCCTGATGGCTATGGGAGGAAAGCATCCTATATCAATCAGACCAGGACAAGGCAATGCAAGCAGCAATTGAAAAATTCTTTCCTAATGCTACCCATAGGAGCTGCCTCTTCCACATAAAGAAGAAGGCAGAGGAGAAAGTCGGCCCTGCTTCCAAGCTAATGAGGGACTCTACGAAGATTTCCAGGACATTGTGGACAACTCCTTAACGGTTGAAGAATTTGAGACACACTGGCAAGAAATGATAGAAAAATACCAAGTTCACCACATCAAGTACTTCAACGACATGTGGGAAAACAGGAAAAAGTTCATCCCAGTGTATTTCAAGGACAAATTCTTCCCATTCATACAAACTACAGCGAGAAGTGAAGGAACGAATTCCCTTTTCAAAAAAGGGGTTGGAGCTAAATTTAGTGCTACTAGCTTTTTGAGAGAGTATGACCGGATACTTGATGTTGTGCATGACAGGGAAGAAGAATGCGACCATGTTAGTAGAAACAAGAAAGTTGCACAGAAAGCATTTTGGTCAAAATACAGCATAGAAAGGCAAGCACATGAGCTATACAACATTGGAATATTCAGGAAATTCCAGTTTAAAATGGCAGACACAACAAGGCTGGATGTCTTTGAGCAAGAAAAGGACAAATACTACATTGTGACACAAGCTGAAAACTACCCCCAAAAGGAAATCCAGAAAAGGTTGTACCTAGTGCAAGTTGGACTAAAAGAAGAAGAATACTCTTGCATCTGTTGCGCATTCCAAAAAGATGGCTTGCTGTGCTCGCACATACTTCGAGTGATGATCCATCTCAACATCAGGAAGATACCAGAAAAGTACATCATTGACAGATGGAGGAAGAATGACTACAAGCTTGATATTACAAAGACACCAGCTGTTGCAGCTGAGAACTCCACACTAAGGTACAATGTGTTAGCAAGGAAATTGGTGCATGTGGCATCAATAGCTTCAAAGAAGAAGAGGAAGTATGAGTATCTGTTGGGAGAATTAGACAGTATACAGAAAAGGTTACGGGAAATGGATGATGAAGAAGAAACAATGGATGAGGGGCAAAGTGCAACAACAAGAACAATTACGTTTGTACCAACAGCAGGAGAGGGAGAAAGAACAACATCATCATTCATAATTCAAGACCCGGATGTAGCAAAGACATAAGGGAGACCAAGGATGCTAACTATTCGTGAAGCAATAAAGCAAAACAAGTTCTACAAATGTTCGCACTGTGGATCGCAGAGACACACAGTAAAGAACTGCACAAACCTTGACAAGGTGTATAACAAACCTAAAGGGAAACAACCGAAGCAGTCGAACCCAAGGAATGTCAAGAAAGGTAACTAAAAAATATATTGAAATGAGATCTATTTGATTGCAAGTATAGAATTTAATACCACTCATTGGATACAGGTGGAGATGACAAAAGAAGCAGCCAGAGGCACAACGGCAAGAAGAAGGGCAACACAACGACACAACACAACCCTATAGCAGAACCCTCCGGAAGAAATGAAGTAAACAATTGACCAGAACATGAGGAAATGAGAAAGACAAGATGACAAGTCAGGAAAGAAAAAGATGAGTAGGAGGCGAAAAGTGATAGGAAAAACTACTAGTGAACAATGAATGTACTATGATGGTTAGCAGTGTTGCTACTTAATTTCAAATTAATTGTTGTACTATGATTGAGAGGAGTGTTGCTGCCTAAATTCGATCTGTTTTGCTGCGAATTAAACTACAATACATACATTTCAACAACAAAAAATGGAAAAAAGCCTACAATACATTTGAGAAAAAGTTTGGGAGAGGGGAATGTACCTCACAAAGAGCAAGGAGGAAGAACATCCATTAATAATTATGGGACAATCAGAGTGAAAAGGACAAGACGATCCACAAGAACAAGTGAGGATGGAGTTTCTTCACCAACATGACATATCAACATCAAACTGTAAATCTGGGAAAATACATAATCTTTGCTTGCTACGTACAATAATTACAGTGACATGAACAATGAAATTACACTGAAATTCTGAGGTGGTTCCACTGTAAAATCTGGGGTAATTATAGTGTGAATACCAAAGAATATACATTAGTACCCTAGAAATGCAATGTAAAATCCCTTGACCTTATAGTGGTTATTACATACATTGAAAATACAGTGACAATCAATTGCAAAAGCCAATGGGATTTTCATTAAAATACTTGGGCATTTTACATTGAAACTTCCCAGAACACTGAAGTGCAGTATGTAGTTACACTGAAAAGCCAATGAAAATACACTATGTAGTTACACTGAACATACATTAAAAATACAGTGTGAAAAGGCACTGTAACTTCCCAGGATTTACAGTGTAAAAACACATGAACTTGCACTGTAAAAACCCAGAACTTACACTGTAATAACCCAAAAAGATTTACAGTGCAATGCCTCTGAACTTATAGTGTGGGAAAAGAAGCCTAAGAAATAGAAAAGCTACATGAAATTCATGGGGATAACACATAGAAAAATCTGCGGTAAATTACACTATAATACTACTAAAAAAATATAGTAACTAAGCATCGAAATTACACTGCAAATAAAAAAACTAGCTAGTACAACGAAAACGCACACTCAATATTAAACACAAAAGGAAAAAAAATGAAAGGCCCAGCAAGCATTCTTTTACCTGTAAAAATTAAACTTGTAACTTTGACAGTCTAAGTTTAATTATTGGCGGGCTTCAGAAAGAATTGAACCAACCCTGCAACAACAAAGAGATAAAAAATATTCAGAATATATTAACACCTAAAAAGGGAAAAACAAGCAAAAGAATATGATGGTTGGAAATGAACCTTGATTACCCAAGAACGTCTAACTGCTGTTGAAGCAACCATGCTTAATAATACAGTAAAATAAAAAGAAAATCAAGCAACCACAAAAGGAACAAAAAGCATCAGATAAAACAAATGACACAATGAAACCATCCTTCTCATACTTATCTGTAAAAAGAGTTCACTGATTCACGACATTAAAAATCAAAACAGCTATCCAACACACAGACATGACATCTAGACCAAACCGTACAAATTTATCGCATTTAATTACATTATCGACAAAAAAACATTGCCAGCAGTACTACTGTCTATAATTTCTCTTCAAAGCTTAGTTTTAAGCAAAGCCTTCGATGTCGCAAATGCATCTTCCAGGAAAACCTAAGCCTTGTCCTGTACAAAAGAAAAGACAACAGACTTTAATAATCTTCGACAAGAATGAAAACACATCAAACCAAAAAATCAAAAGAAAGCATACAAAGAAAACTCACATCATCAAAGAAGTGGGTAACAAAAGTCTTGTCGACACTGTTGAATCCACTGAAATACAACTCATTTGCCAATATGATTCTTATATTGTCAACATCGGCCGCGCCAAACATATTGCCAATTGGGGTCCTAGGAGTCCAGTGCTTCAGATACATGATAGTGAAAACACCACAATTATCCCTGAAAAGGAAAAATAAAGCAAAACAATAAGAAACCCATGAAGAAACTAGGACAAAAGCCACACCCAAAATGGAAAAGGAGATATAAATACCAATTGTTTTGCTGTGGAACAGTAGGGTACACAATGTCAAAATTCACAAAGTCAATACGTTTGTGCAGGATAGGAGTCACATACTGATCCCAGATTGTTCTGAAATTTTCGATCTGTATCGAAAAGATGAAATAAACATCAGCGCAACAACACATCAGGAAGTAAAAAAAAGGGATGAATAACTAAAGGAAAAATAGTTTTCATTACCAATTTATCATGAATTTCCAGATGAAAATGATCCTTTGCCCCGTATAGAGAATCAAGAAATGCAAAAGCCCTCTCCTTTAAGCAAATAACAAAGGTAAACCAGTGTTTCTCCCGTCCAATAGGAAAGAATAACTGCAGACCAAATCCAGAGCAAATTAGACGTCAAAAGTGAAATAAAAAATAACTAAAAGGACAAAATAGAATAAGGAGACACCCGTACTAAAAAATGAAGCATAAAACAACTAACCTGATTACTTCTCCACATTGGGAAAGCACTGTTAGCACCAGTGAAAGCATTGCCTACAATATCAACATCAGTGCCTCTCAGGATGGTTTCCTGAAAAAAGAAAAGAAATTAGAACTACATATCAGAAAATCAAAAAGGAAAATAAACCCAGACTTAAAATTCTTATATAAAAAATGCCACAAAAAAAGAAAAGAACGACAAAATACAACATACCCCAATGTAAGAGAAGAAGAAATGTTTCCTTGATACTGACGGGTGAGCTTGCTTGAACAGATAACGACGAACGCACAAAATCAAAAAATTATCCACATGTTCTCTTGACTTCAAAGTTGCAAGATTACGGTAGCTAAAGTAGGCTCGGTCATATCGAATTGCTTCATACCTACGAAAAAAATAATAAAACCCAATCAAAAAATATATTCAACCCGAGGATAAAAAATAAGTCAAAGTAACAAGACAAACACACTGGAAAATGTAGTAAAACTTAGAACCTACTAAAATGACAGTTACAAACCCTACCAGTCTAAAAAAGAAGCTAAAACATGAGCATTGGATAAAGCATTTCGAAAAAAATGAAAATACACAAGGTCAGAAAAACGTACTTGCACCAACTTTGATGATTTCCAATTTGCACCATTGCTAGGTGGTGACGTCTTTCTTTAGCAGTAACAGGAAACTTGTTACCCTGAGCAACATAAGGATCGGAGTTGAATCTGCCTGGTAAAACCATCCAGCGAGGTTGATGACCACCAGATGAACCGCTAGGAAAAACGAAGGATGGGCCATCAGCTTTAGGAACTTGAGCAGGAGAGAGGTCTTTAGAGGCATTCCCAGAAGACAAGATCTGTACTTTTGGACTAGCAGTAGCCTGAAAACATACAACGAAGCAGAAAGGAAAATAAAAATTGATGAAAACATGATGACTAAATTATAAAAAAAGATAAACATAAAGGGAGAAAAGGAAGAGAAATCGTCATTACTTTTTGATTCTTAGGGTAACGACTAGTTGATTGAGGTTCTGTCAAGTTGAAGTTGTTAAGCTTGTTGTAAGTAGCATCATTAGATATTTTAAGATCTGTGCATCTAGCAGCAAAACTGGAAGTCCCCACAATTTGAACATCGTCTACTGCCTTCTAAACATACATACACAAAACAAGCAACAAAAAGCATTAGATTAACAGGGGCATTATACAATAACTACTAAAAACAAAAGAATCAATACACAAAAATCATAAAGAAAAATCACCATACCTGGTAATTAAGGTGTTTTGAGGAAACATTTGACTTTGAAACTTCAGAAGGAGACAAGTTCACCATTTGGATGCAACCCTGGTAACAAAAAAAAGGAACAAAACCGAGAATCAGAAGTAAAAAACAAAAACCATCTACTAAACGAGAAGAGAAGATTTAAAATTCAGAAATAATTACCTCATCATTTGCAGGATCGAGCGAATTCAAGAATTTTTTAACAACATACTGAGAGCACTCAACATCATCTACCTAATATAAAACAATGAAACATACAAAGTCACTACTGAAAAAACATGGAAATTCAAATGCACAAAAATAGTATAAAAGGACAAACAAAAGAGGTAGATGCTAACCACATTACGGAAACGCTGCGTCAAACGAGTAGGAACCAGAGGGGACAGTCCTCCAACAGAAGAGTCACCCTCTTTAACTTTGTGCTGTTGAATGGAATCTTCAGGATGTGATTGAACACCAAGAGAGCGACTGAATTCAACCAAACTTGGTTTATGAAAATCATTAACAACCTTGGGCTCACACTTCTTATCAGGACCAGCTACACAAAAATCACAAAGAGGGTCAACTACAAAAGAAAAAGAAAATGTAAACTATGAACTAGAAATAATTAAACGCACAAATGACCTGAATGCATCAACGAAGAACCAACAGCGGGAATTGGACACTGCACTGTTGAAGGGGATATACCTACAAAAAGAAAATATACAAACACACATGAACAACAAGAAAAAATTCAAAAAGAAGAACCCATGGGAGAACACAAAAAATACAAAAATAAAAAGAAGTAGAAGATCAAACCTATAGCATCGGAAGCACTTTTTGCACAAGATAGAGGAGCCATGGGAATTGCACCTTCAGCATTAGCTTCATTCACCACACTCTATCAAACAAAAAACGAAAAGATTATACTAAATGCATCAAGCAATTAAAAGATAACTGTTGTTACTAGACAATACCTCAACACACACCTTAGGAACTGGAGACGAACTAGATAATATTACTGGATTGAGAAAATCCCCATCCGAAATAACACGAGCAGCAAAAGTAGAAGCTTCGTTCAAATTGGTAATTGGGGGCTGGACTTGAGGAGACGGCTTCTCAACAACAGTTTCAGTGTATCTTTCAGCAATGAAAGAGTGAATAGAAACAGACTTATTGCCTTCAAAGGGAAAAAGAAACAAACACTAACATGAGCAAAAACTAACAAATCATACAATAAAAAATTACATAAAAATCAGAAATAAAGACAAGATAAAGAGAACGTCAGGAAGGAAACTAACCAAAAGAGAAGTTGTCCAGAGATTGAACATCGCTTGGAGAAAATTTTGGTGTAGCGATAGATTTCGCATTCAAAGCTCAGTTTGCTATGCAATCAAGGACATCAATTACAAGAGATTCTGACCATTCTACAAATAGCTTAGGCTTGTCTTCGTTCCTAGATTGAACAAGGTCTATAACTACCTGAGCAGCCTGAAAAAGAAAAAAATTCAGTAAACCCACAAGATTAAACAACCAAGGAGAAAAAGCAAAAAAAAACATAAATATCAAACTCATAACTATGCTAACCTCTGACCCAAAACGAGCACCAAATGATTTCTGCACATTCATTTCGAAAAGCTTGGTGTTGCAAAGGGGAACATCACCATCCTTGCTAGCTGAAGATTTCTCAATAGAATGCTACAACGACAAAAAAAATAAAATAGAGTTGACATGAGAACATACAAAGTAACATCAACATACCACATAAAGTGAAAGTAAAAATTCAAAGAAAATATATAGAAACAAGCAAGGGAAAAAACAAACCTGCGGATGAACTGAAGGACACAATTGCTTTAGAGGCCTCTTACCAAAAGAGTGGCTATTGTTTCTATCAAGCTCTGAAAATTGCTTAACTTTGTTACCTCTCCATGCTAGGATCCGAGGCTTGACATCAGGGACAGAGTGAAAACCAAAATTAAGTTGGTCAAGGTAACAAACCTAGAAAGTAAGAACAAAAGGAAAGATTAAAATGACTATAACATGTCAAAATCAAACTTAAAAAATGAAAAAGAGAAGAACAATAACAAGACTTACAGCAAAAGCGTAGTGACAACCGCCAAACGTCACTGATCTTTTGGAAGCAACTTTAGTGGAATCCTTGAACTTTTTTATGCAACTCAACAGCCACTCATAAACAAATCTCGACAGATCATAGTTACGCACAGAAGGACAATCCCTGAAGATATGAAGGTACTTTGGGCTAGGACTGAGGCTAGAGTTGGGACAAAGGAACGATGAGAAAGCAACAATCATGAAACAAATAAAGACATCTTCATCAGGCAACTCGACTTCAGTTGATTTTAGCTTGTTTGCAAAGAAGGACACGGGAGGAATACTGGTCACGTTGAAGTGAGAGAGGATAAAATCACGGCCAGAATCAGGATCACACACAAGTGGCTCACCATCTACTAGAAGGTCAAGGATGTCATGAATATCATACTTGGTCATTGGGATAAATTTCCTTTTGAGCTGGAATTCAGATGAAGGGACATCGAACCTACTGGCAAGCCACTTCACTAACCTGAGGGGCACCTCGGTCCTAACAAACTCTAAGAGACAGCCCATGCCATATCTCTGGACAACACCACGATACCTAGAACAGAGGCCATCAACAACACCAGAGAAGAACTTCCCAGAATATCTAGTGAAATTAGCACAAGTAGGGTAATCACTGGAGCGTTTCTGCCTCTACAAAAACAACAAAAGAAAAACACTATATCAACCACTTCAAATAAATTACTTTGGATTACTATTACTGAGTACAAAAGAATAATTGGACGTACACTAGAAAATCACAAAAACAACATGAGTGAAAACACAAAATAAACCAGTCAAAATAATTGCTTCAGATTACTATTACTTAGTACAAAAAGACATTGCAAAAAACATTGAAAAAATGCAGTTACTAAGAATTGGACTTACACTATAAAATAAAACATAAATGATTAAGATAGAACTTCAAGCATTTTAGTTTCAGAAGGTAAAACTACTGAAAATAAGAGTAAATAGGAACTAACCACATTCCTCCTTGAAGCAGATGATAATTTCCTCTTCAAGCATTTTACTTTCTGAAAAAATAAGAAAAACACAACTATCACGCGAGAGCAGAGAAAAAAATGTAAAAAAATGGAACAAGAATGAAAAGTCCTAGATAAAAATAAAACATACTTGATTAAGATAGAACTTCAGAAGAGCTTTGTCAAGCCCTCCTTCGTCATCAGATAATTCCTGCAGAAGCAACCAATAAAGGAAATAAGACAACCCCAAAAAATGAGGGGCAATAAAACTAAACTAAAAGAAGCACAAAATAAATAATTACCATAGACACAGGGTAACAACCATCTTCTGCAAAATCATTAGGCACAAATGGTTCACCCCCAGAATCTGCACTATCTAGAGATGATACTACAGGAACATCCCAATGAGAAGCTTTCCGTAGCTTGCCCATTTAAACCTACGAAAAAGGAAGGATCACAAAAAAGGAAAAAGAAAATATAAGTAACAATGAAAGGCATCCAATTAAAACTAAAAAATAGCACTGAAAAAATGGGTTATATTACACTGTCAGAACTGGACAAAAAGACTGTAATTACTCTGTAAAACTAGCACAATTGCTCTGTAAAAACTAGCATGATTACACTATAAGTATTAGAAAAAAATACACTGTAAACCTAGCACAATTACACTGTAAAAACTAGCACAATTACACTGTAAGTATTAGGCAAAAAATACACTGTAATTACACTGTAAAGCTAGCAGAATTACACAGTCAAAACTATCACAACTACAGTGTAAAAACTAAAGATAATGTAAATGAGTGGATCTGTAAATGAGTGGATTTACACTGTAAAACTAGCACAATTACACTGTAAAAAATAAGAGAAATTACATTGTAATACTAGAACAAAAATACATCCTTAACCAACATTCATGGTACAAAAATCAAAACACCTAGGAAAAATCACGGCCTACGATATAAAGCTTCACATGAGCAACACAATTAGACAACATCACTAGACGAAAACGTTACAATGAAGTACTGGACATCAATAGCTCCCCCAAAAAAGGTTTATTACACTGCAAGTACTGGACAAATGCAGTGTAAGACTAGCACAAAAAAGACACTGTAACTCTGACATGAATTACACTGCAAACAACAACACTGAATAAACTAACCCAACATCCAACACTGAAATAAGATGACACTAAAAATACACTGAAAATAAACTCAGAATTCATGCCCTCCCCTAGAAGTAAATCATGGCACAAAAGGGGGATTAAACACCTACAGATAGCAACAACAAAAATTACCAGGCGATTCCTGGCCTACAGAAAAGCTCAACATGACCAACATGAGACAACATCAACAGAAGAAGCAAGATAATTACACTATAATTAGGGACATATAACGATGTAAATGTAGGACATGTCACAGTAATTCTATGACAAATTACATAGTAAAAACAAAATAAGAAAAGCAAGAGAATTACACTGTAAATAGGGAAATATTACACTGTAAAAACTGCTTATCTCTCCTTGATCATACTGCAGGGGAAACTACAGTGTAAATCTATGCCATATTTACACAGTGATTCTAGCACAAATAAACTGTAATTAGGGACGTATTACAGTGTAAATCTAGCACATATTACACAGTGATTCTTGGACAAATTACACAGTAAATTACAAAAATAAAAATAGGTGGGGGGGAGGGGGGGGGTAGGGCGGGGACTACACAATACTAATAGGACAAATTACACTGCAATTATGGGTAAAAAACAACGTAAATTCTGATTAAATTACACTGTAATTGTTGGTTAAATTACACAGTGATTATAGGCCATATTACACTGAAAAACTGTTGGTTAAATTACATTGCAAATCTGCATGGGGATGCACAGTAATTATGCGGGTAAGTTACACTGTAATTTTGGAGGGACACTGTAAGAGAAGCATGAAAGGCTGTAAGAGAAGTATGAAATTCAGAGAGATTCCTGCAAACAAATTCAGACAAACCTCAGCCACCAGGGGAAAAAATCATGACGAATTCCAGTACACGGGCAAACATGAGCAGCCGCCAACAACTACAAAAACTACAACACAAAAGCAGGCAAAAACCCAGGCCGGACCATCTACAACTAAAATAGATAGGGAAATCAACCCCTACAACTACCACTACGACTACCTCCACCACCTACATCACAAAATAAACAATCCAAGCCTACGCCCACGTCTACAAGCAGGGGAGAAAAATGACCACACACAAAACGGAAGACCTAGAACCCACGGCTACAAGCTCCAACACAACTCAGGCGAGCAAAATGGAGGGGGAAAAATGGCAGACTGCGCGCAAGGCGGACTAGAATAACACAGCAGCACCTACCACGAATCCACGAACAACAACAAAAACAGATGAACACCGATCCACGGATACGAAACTCACCTAGATCTGGAACTACAGGACCACAACACGAGCAAAAACATACGGGGGAACCATGGCGGGCGCACCTCCACAACATCTCCAGGAACGCACAGATCATGGCATGGAAACTACGCGTGGCACACTGCAGGCTCCTACCAAAAATCACACGCGCACCCATGGAGGACTAGAACACCACAATGGCGACATACGCATCCCCGCGGATCCGCGAAACCCAAAAACACCTAGATTTGGGACAAAAAGCGCGAGAAGACAGGGGAACCAACCAGTGCAGCCGCGGGCGACGAGAACGAAGAGGATGCCGTCAAAATCCTGTGGCGGATGAGCTCCAAATCGCCATGAACATGAGGAATCGCCTCGAGGGATCGCCTCGCCCTCCGCCGCCGCTCGATCTCTCACTCCCTCTGCCTTATCCAAATGAGAAAGGGGAACGACACCCCGCTCCAAATTCAAAAGGGACAAAAACCTACAGTGCCACACCGGTTCGTCCGGGTCGCTGAAAACGGGCGGCTGGACAAAACCGCTCCCGATAAAAAAACCGACCCGAAAACCAGCACAAAAGAGCAGGACCGAGCGCGAATCTCGACGCGAGATCAAACGGACAGAAATTCGAACGTCAACGAATTGCAAAACATACGACTGTAATTTAGCAAAACCGTTAACTTAACTATCCTATTTTGTCCCATTGTACATGGGATGTTCTACACAATGAGATACTCCGATTCAGATCCGAGAAACGGGGAAACTATCTGATTGTGGTTTATTTAACAGAAGTTTCTGCATTGGAGTAAGAAAACAAAATCCTCGGAAATTTAGTGTTACCGTGCCCCTAATAACCATCCAAAACAGGCTCACAAAAATTATGAGAAAGCGATAGGGAGAGGGAGAGGGAGAGGGAGAGGGAGGGAGGGGGGAGGGGCGCACCTCGCAGGCTCGGTTGCCGGGCTCGGGGACGCCGTTGGCCGCGGGGACGACGAAGACGCGGCGTTGGATTCGCTCGGTGGAGAGGGAGAGAGCTCGAGGGAGAGGCGAGAGAGAGAGAGAGGGCGGAATGGAGGAGGCGTCCAGGGGGAGTGGATGAGGGGGATCTAGGGAAAGGGGAGCCCGAGGCGTCGCCCTTATCCACCTCGACGCTGGTGAGCGGGTGCGGTTGGGGCGCGCTCGGCGCGCACACCGGGTCGGTGGAACAGGAGGGAGGGGAGAGCGACCGGGGAGGGGGCGTGGGCCGACCTGCTGGGATGGGCCGATGCCCAAGGGAAGGCCAGGGGCTTCTCTCTCTCTCTCCTCTGCCTTTTCCCTTTTCTTTTTTCCTTTTTGTTTCTTTTATTTGCTCTGTTTTGCATTTTTCTTTCAGTACCAAAATGAGTTTTGTTTTCAACAAAACTTGGCACATAAAACTAGCACAAAACCTTGAGATGGAACAAAAAGTATGGGGTCAAAAGGAGTTGCCTAATCAATTTTAGAAATTGAAAAGTCCAATTTAAATGCTGCTGGAGCACCAAATTAATTCCCATGGGCATTTTGGGAATTCAGAAGAGGTTGGTTCAACATGATAGCGATCAGGGAAATTTATAGGATAAGGTGAACATTTTAGTTTTACTGCCCAAAGAAATAATTTATTCGACTTATTTTAAATTTGAAAAAGGCTTTGATTTTTGGACAAGTGGCAAGCTACATAGTAATCACAATGACATGGCCACCATTAGGGGGAGATTACTGTAGCATGATTCTCGGGGTGTTACAAATCTCCTCCACTACAAGAAATCTCGTCCCGAGATTTAAGAGGTGGAGTAAGGGGAAAGACTCGGGAAGGACGGAGCTCATCCCAAGATAAGTACCTCAACTTGGCATAGAGGCATCTCTCAAGTTGAAATTCAAGAAAGTCATCAAGACCAAGGTAAGAAGGTGCAATAAGAAGCTTCAAGCGGATAGACAATCGTCCGATGTGTGGAACACTGTGAAAAGGGGTTCAGAGCAACGAGAGTAAGTGTTGCGTCAGAATAGATCGACTCTCGGAAGGCGGCTTAGGATTTACATATGAAGCCAATCGCGAGGAACAATTTTGGAAGACAGGGATGTATAGGAGAGTCTGGTTTCGATCATGTGGAACTGTGGGTTATGGGCCCACCAGGTGGGTTAACAGCAGAAAGGCGCTAATCACTTTGCACGGTCATGATAGCAAGGCAGGTCAGAGGATATATAGCCATGTCAATTATGTTGGCAACAACGTTGGTACCAAGGGCGAGGGACGAAGAGAACCATTTTCCTGCTCGTTAAGACGAGGCGGACCAATCGGCAAGGTTCCCGTCCATCGGTGGTTACTGGAATGTCATCAACAATAGTAACAGGGCCTCACTGACAAGGTTGTACATCGGGGTATTTTATAAGCAGGGAATTATTTCTGCTTATATCATATAGATCACAGGAAGGTTAAACAACCCAATGGAAAGGAAAAAGAAATTATCAGATTAATCAGACCAATGGAAAGGAAAATGTGTTTACACACAAGAACTGGGAGTAAATCCTTCCCAAGGGGAAGCGGAGCAGGATATACATGATATGCCAACAAGTTCAAAAGCATTTAGATAAAGGGGGCGAGGGAAGAATCATGATATTACCAATACAACGGTGTTTGGATAATAGATCAAGAAAGGTTTAGCATTGCGCTTCCAATGTTCTTGTTGATGTTTGGAGTACCACAGACATGCTTCGGGATAGCATTGACATGGTCATCAGAGAAAGGTCAGACTTTGGATACACAAGGACCCATTTGGAACAACTTATAAAATAGTCGTACAATTTTAGCAAGGAAAAGATGAGGATGGGGCCCACGGGCTCAGCAACAATTCATCGAGGGGGCAAGGATGGTATTTCTCATCATGAATTCGGTTGATATCCTAGAAAAGTTTGGAATGATGATGATGATCACGAGACATTTGTCGAGAGGTTTCATGAAGATGTAATCAATCAACGACGACATCAAGCAAAAGAAATGATGAAGCGTAAGGTTATTTGGGCCACGGGTATGACACAAACTCGAAATCAAGCTTGCTGTTCAAGGAGATATGATATGACGAGGAAGATCGACGTAGGCTTAGCTCATCATCGAAAATTGTGCTCCGGGAAGAAGGACCAGGTAGCACAGTTAGAAATTAGCACGATAATGATATAGCCGATTAGGCTAGGAATGACTTGAAGGATTATTAAACTCGTAAGCAACAAAATTACTTAAGAGTTATAGAATCAGAGTGTGGAATCGATTCACTTATCGGCGTTCTCGAGTGACCAATAACTCAAAACCCAGGGAAATCTGAAACCGATGAGAAGCAATACCAGAAGAAGACTCGTAGGAAGCAACATGGTTCTTTGTTATTCTCGAGATACCGGAGGGTAATACTGGATGGAAGATCAAAATAGAGGTTGTGAAGATGTATTTATCTACAGAAGACAAGTGTTATAACTTGTCCGAGAAATGGAATCAAAGGGGAACAATTATGGTCAGAACCACGGTTGCAAAGGAACAAATCCTAGATATAAGATGATCTTATACCAAGCGGATAATTAATTTTAAGAGAAGCTTCCATGATAAGATCTACATCGTGTCCATGGGCATGAACACAAAGTTCAAGGTCGACTCCCACTTCTTCAATGCATAACCTTCCATTCACTTCTCGCTTTCGATGAAGTTGTAGTGTTGAAATTATATCTGGCAAAACACCAGAATAGCATAACTTGTGAAAACTCTTCTGGTTCACACAGATTAAGGAAGGCATAGATTCAACCCATCGGGGTATCTTAGGAACATATACCACAAATTTAAAGAGTAACTAACACAAGCTCAAAGGTAGAGCATGGTTGACCAAAGGAGAGGATAGAATATACCAAAGGCATTATGTATCAGGGAAGAACTCACAAGGTGATTAAATACGAGGGGCGCTGTCGGATAATGATCCAACAAAGGATGTGGTGGTCCACAAGGGATCTGATGTGAGCATCGGTACCCAACCAGAAGAAGAAAGAATGCAAGGAGATCAGATTATAGAAACAACTGGCTAATTCAAAGCTCAAATGCAAAGGAATTATGATTTCCAAATCAATGGATCGGAAGCGAACACTCTGATTAAGGATGGATAAGTTGAATAGACTTAGGGGTACAATCGACGGCAAATGGATTGATCGAGAACCAGCTCCTGCTTGAAACGATGTTTGAGTCGGAAGGATGAATCCTAGGATTCAACTGATGATTACGAACATTGGCAGCATATTTATTCAAGGGATTCAAAATAGTAGTATCAAGGAATGTCAACGAGGATTACTTGACATATGGAATTATCCATAATGCCAGCGGGCATGAATTTCAAGAGCAAAAGGGTGCAGAGAAATTTCGGAAGATCGATTAACAATGGGAATGATGTTACGAAGCACATGATCAACTAGGGATGAATGAATCCCTGATAAGTGTGAGGAATTATCTGCAGTGCGAAAGAAGCTGCAAAGCAGAAGCACAAGGATTCTCGGAACAACGAATAGTATTGGGGTAACTTGTAATCATCAAGAACAATTGGGAATGATTGTATGAACGACACGCGTAAGACTTTATCCATATGAATATAATGGTAGTAGGGAATTGCAAAGGTGGAGGTCACAAGGGTCTCATGAAAACATCGGAGAGTAACTGCAGAATTTTTCTGGTGCAGCAAGTGATCATCGGTAATGTCGGGTCTCTCCGGGAGGAAGTGGGTCCGAGAACCTAAGTGTCAGCGTTAGTAAATCCATTTTAACCCGAATAGAAGAGAGATAAGAGTCCCAGAGTATAGACGAGGAATAAAAGATCCTAATACCACCCAATGGCGACATGGGCCCGTAAGACACACAGCCATGTTAGTAAAAGTTTTTCAGTGACTAGACTCAACTTCGGCCAAGGAGTTGGAAAGGGGGCTACCAACAGGCAGTCAGCTCTGATACCAACTTGTGACGCCCTCGATTCAATCGTACACTAATCATGCACGCAAATGTGTATGATCAAGATCAAGGACTCACGGGAAGATATCACAACACAACTCTAGAAACAAATTAAAAATAATACAAGCTTTATATTACAAGCCAGGGGCCTCGTGGGCTCGAATACATAAGCTCGAATACACAAGAGTCAGCGGAAGCAACATATCTGAGTACAGACATAAGTTAGACAAGTCTGCCTTAAGAAGGCTAGCACAAAAGCAACATCGATAAAAAAGGCAAGGCCTCCTGCCTGGGAGCCTCCTAACTACTCCTGGTCATCGGCGGTCTCCACGTGGTAGTAGGCATCGACGGTGGCATCTGGCTCCTGGGCTCCGACATCTGGTTGCATCAACCGAAAAGAAGAAGAAAGGGGGGAAAGGGGGAGCAAAGCAACCGTGAGTACTCATCCAAAGTACTCGCAAGCAAGGATCTACACTACATATGCAACATTATCAAAGGAAGGCTGTATATGTGGACTGGGCTGCAGAAATGCTAGAATAGAGGGGGGAACCTAGTCCTATCAAAGACTAGCATCTTCTGGAAACCACCATCTTGCAACAACAGGAGGGAGTAGAGTAACATAAAGTAAAGTAGTAGAAGTGTTATCAACCTCGGCCAGAGATCCTTTCTCGACTCCCTGCGAGAAAGCAATCCCAGAGCCATACTATCCATTTCTCATCACAATCCAATTATCATCACAAGTATCCAGTTCTAGTTGTATCGATCGGGATACAACTCCAAGTGTCCGTTACCGTAGGACAGGCTATCGATAGATGTTTTCTTCCCTGCAGGGGTGCACCAACTTACCCACCACGCTCGATTAACTCCGGCCGGACACACTTTCTTGGGTCATGCCCGGCCTCGGCCAAACAATACGCCACAACCCGACCTAGGCTTAATAGAGAGGCCAGCACGCCGGACTAAACCTATGCCCCCAGGGGTCATGGGCCATCGCCCCGGGAACTCCTGCACGTTGCATGGGCGGCCGGTGAGCAGACCTAGCTAGCTCCTTCAACAAGGCAAGTGCTTACGCAATCCAACCCGGCGTGCGCCGCTCAGTCGCCGACGTCTATTAAGCTTCGGCTGATGCATACGACGCAGAACGCCCATACTATGCCCACGTGATGGTTAGTGCTATCAGGCCAGAGGCCCCTCGGATCAAATATCCAAATCGTAGTGGATTAGGAGCACGCGGCAAGGGCTAGGAATGCCCGGCCACGCCTCGTAATTATCTCGCGGGCACCCTCCAGGTCAACCCGTCTGCACATCACTTGCGGGTACCCCTCTGGGTCGACCCGCCTTTCCAAGTAACAGTGGTAAAGTCCAAGTATCCGTGTGTGCAAACATCAAGGGGAAAACCCGAGGAATCATCCCCGGTGAATTCCACTCGATGTAATCATCAAGGTGAACGTAAGAGGAATCACCCCCGAGGTTCACACTTGAGGGGTTGCACGACAGAGTCGTATCGATGTAATCATCAAGGTGAACGTAAGAGGAATCACCCTCGATGACCACGACCGAATAGCTACACTACAGGGTTAACATCAGAAGTGTTGTAGAGGTCTCACCCTCGGCACTTGTTAGTAACCCAGTAGTGTCGAGCAACTAAGGGGAAACTGATGTGCGGTGCCGGGGCCTGGTCTTCGATCCCGTTGATCGGGTCTTCAATGATGAAGCAGGGGCAACAAGGACAAGGTGGGGGTCACTGATGGATCACTAACCAACCTATACTAAGCAGTTTAGGATAAGCAGGTAGGTAACAATGAGTAGGTTACAAAAGCAGGCTATGCATCAGAATAGGAGCAAACAATAACATTAGCAAAATCTAATGCAAGCATGAGAGAATGGAATGGGCGATATCGGAATGATCAAAGGGGGGCTTGCCTGGTGGCTCTGGCAAGGAGGGGTCGTCGTCGACGTAGTCGATCACAGGGGCAGCATCGGTCTCGGGGTCTACCGGAGAGAAGAGGGGGGAGAAACAATAAATATAAAGCAAACATAGCATCACAAAGCATAACGTGGCAATATGCTGTGCCGGGTGTGACCTAACGTCTGGCTACACAATATAGGTGAAGGGGGAAAACATCCAGGAATGCTTTCCCGAAGTTTGGCATTTTCGGACAGATGAAACGGAGGGGAAAGGTTGCATGTTTGTTATGCTAGGGATGTGTGGCGGACGAACGGACCAAATATTCGGATTCGTCTCGTCGTTCTGAGCAACTTTCATGTATAAAGTTTTTCGATCCGAGCTACGGTTTATTTTCTACGAATTTTAAAAGGTTAATGTATTTTCTAGAATTATTAATTTAACAGACTTCACAGAAAAGGAAAATGCCGTCAGCATTGCGTGGGGATGATGTCAGGAGTCAACAGACCCACTGACCAGGTCAAAACTGACCTGTAGGTCCAGCGGGACCCACATGTCATAGAGAGAGTTAACAGAGTTTTAAAACTAACTAACAGAGTTATTTATTAGGAAGGCCCCACCTGTCATGGACTCATTAACTAAACTAATCAGTTTTAATTATGAACACATTTTAATTAGAGGATTGAGCGGTGGGGCCCGCACGTCAGCGTCACAGAGATGCCTAGTCAGCACGTTGACTGGGTCAAACCCAGTCAACGAGGCCTGCGGGGCCCGCTGGCAGTGACCCAGGGGTGGCCCCAGGTGTGCCACGTTGGCGGTGGCCGGCGGCTGAACGCCGGTGACCGAAAACACGACGGAGGCGCTCGGGACCTCTCCGGAATCCTCATACAGGGGCCATTTGGCCCGCGCGTTTGGTGCGTTCGAACAAGTAAGCAACGCCGCATCCAAACGAGGTAGCGCGGGGCCTCGAAAACGACTGGACATGGCCGGACGACGAGGTACCGCGGCGGCCGGAATTCGGAAACGTGCAGGTGCGGCTACGGCTTGATTCTAAGAAAGCTAAGCAGCTAGGCGGCAGCAGCAGTCCTCCAGGAGCGCGCTACGGGGACTAGACGGAGCAGGAGGAGCTCGGGAGCTCGTGCACGGCAGCAATGGCGGACGGCGGAGCCGGCGTTTACGGCCAGCTAGCTAGGGAAGGAGGAGCAAGGACGGGAAGGGAGGAGGCGGAGCTTATGGGGCAGGCACACGGAGGCCTCTCGGGGGTCGGGAGCGCAGAGGGAGGCCTGTGGCTCCTTTGATCGCCGGTGACCACCGAGAAGGGGAAGAGGGCGATGCCGACGTCGCCGACCTCCCCGGCTCCACCTGATGCACTAGGACGATGAAGAGGAGGTCAGCGCACCTCCCAGGCTGGCCGCGGGGACGACGAAGACGCAGCGTCGGATGCGCTCGGTGGAGAGGGAGAGAGCTCGAGGGAGAGGCGAGAAAGAGAGGGAAGAATGGAGGAGGCGTCCAGGGGGAGTGGATGAGGGGGATCTAGGGAAAAGGGAGCCCGAGGCGTCGCCCTTATCCACCTCGACGCCGGCGAGCGGGTGCGGTTGGGGCGCGCTCGGCGCGCGCACCGGGTCGGTGGAACAGGAGGGAGGGGAGAGCGACCGGGGAGGGAGCGTGGGCCGACCTGCTGGGATGGGCCGAGGCCCAAGGGAAGGCCAGGGGCTTCTCTCTCTCCTCTGCCTTTTCCCTTTTCTTTTTCCTTTTTGTTTCTTTTATTTGCTCTGTTTTGCATTTTTCTTTCAGTACCAAAATGAGTTTTGTTTTCAAAAAAACTTGGCACATAAAACTAGCACAAAACCTTGAGATGGAACAAAAAGTTTGGGGTCAAAAGGAGTTGCCTAATCAATTTTAGAAATTGAAAAGTCTAATTTAAATGCTACTGGAGCACCAAATTAATTCCCATGGGCATTTTGGGAATTCAGAAGAGGTTGGTTCAACATGACAGCGATCAGGGAAATTTATAGGATAAGGTGAACATTTTAGTTTTACTGCCCAAAGAAATAATTTATTCGACTTATTTTAAATTTGAAAAAGGCTTTGATTTTTGGACAAGTGGCAAGCTACATAGTAATCACGATGACATGGCCACCATTAGGGGGAGATTACTGTAGCATGATTCTCGGGGTGTTACAGTGGGTTAAATTCCTTGTGGCGGGTCGTGCGTCTCACGCACCACTTCAGCTAATTTTTCAAATTTTCAAAGTGGGACTTGACGAAATTACATCTGCGCGGTCGTCCGGGAAAGATACCCGGCCATGCCCACCCAATTTCAGAGCTCCACCACCCAATCCCCCCTCCCCCAAACGCCACCATGCTCCGTCGGTCCCCGCAAACGCCGGCAACGCGCGCCGCCGCACACTCCGCCACTCCCGGCCCGCATCCCTCTATCCCCCCTCCACCCACCCCGGCGCCATCGGTTGCCCCCTGCTCTTCTCGGCCCTCTCTCCAGCGACCCCCTCCGTCGGTGCGCCTCCGCTCGCACCAACGGACGACATCGTCGGCCCTCCACACATCCTTCCGCCGGCCCGCACGCCGCTCGCACCAACAATTGCTCGGCCATCTCTACATAACGCTGCTCTCGGTTGCCGCTTGAATTCACTAATTGTTTTTGCTATACATATTCATTGATTTCAAATGGTTTATATTATTCATTGCATGTGCTATATATGTTCGTGTTCACGGGTTGTTCTGCTATGATGGATGAATATGATACAATTGATTGTGATGTATATTGATGCTCACACGCGGTTTGACTACATGGAATAGAAAAGAGTGCCAAAGTTTTGACGAAATGTTGATTCACTTCCATTTTGTCGAATTTCTGGCACTCTATACGTCCAATTTTTAGCAAATGTCATGCCAATTGTTTTGATAAATGGCGATGGTCGGTGGTGAATTTCATTGTGGTTTTGTTGTCTTCTTTTACAGCGAATATGAATGAGTGCGAAAGTTCTGACAAAATGTTCATACGCTTCCATTTCATCGAATTTCTGGCATTCTATACGTCCAATTTTTAGCGAAGGTCATGCAATTTTTTTCTGATAAATGGCGATGGCCGGTTGGTGAATTATATTGCGGTTTTGTTCTTCTTTCACAGGGTGTAGAAATGAGTGCCAAAGTTTTGACGAAATGTTGATTCACTTCCATTTCGTTGGTTTTCTGGCACTTAATATGTCTCTTTTTGAGCACTCATCTTGCCAATTTTTTAATTATTATTAATATGTAATTATTTTGTTACTCATTATGGATGCAATCTTCATTTTGCAGATAAAAGATGGTGAGACACACACGGTCTCTAGCTGAGGCTTTGACTCCCCAACAGGATGAGCAAGGTTATGCTTACGAGTTGCACGAGGAGACCGATCATGCTACAGATGGAGGCGTAGATGGGAAAGAAGATTCAGATGCTGTTGAAGAGGAAATGCAAGATGGGGATGGATATTCCGACGCTGCTGCTGAAGAGAAACAGTTGGATGGTGCTGAAGAGGAAGGAGACCTTAATGGTGCAGAAGATGATTTGGAAATTCAGCCGCGAAAGCGTAGGTCACGGAATAAGGTGCCTACAGGTACTTACATAATAAGATGGATTAACAAAGAGGGGAGAACCGTTAGTCCGATCAAGAGCGCAGCGAAATGGGGTAATGTCCTAGATGCCATCGCCTGTGAAAACTGTGGCATCAACGTTAGATGCTTAAGGGGCCCTAAAAACAAGCAATGGACAAACCTCCTGTTAGGAAAGATGAGAGATATTTTCAAGTTCAACGACCGAGACAGTGCACTTGCATAAATCCATACCATGCGCGTGTTCACTAAGGCCTTGAATAGTAATAGATACCGTGCAAACAAGCTACTTGACGACGGGTTTGATTTAGAGTATATCAAAAATCTATATCCTAGCACTATCGATGAGGAATGAAAGGAGTTCCTTGATTACCGGGACTCAGATGCATACGAACAGGACAAAGAGAAGTTTGCTAGCTCCGAAGCCAAATGGTAGGGAACCACAATCTAGGCACCCGTGGTTATGAAGGGAAGCAACCAATCTGGGATAAGCATGATGCTATATTTTCTTCACAAGGTCAACCGACACCCTTCAGTAATGTCCTGGCTCCGTGTGCCAAGAAATATTTCCGATCCCTAGCAGTGCTTCATAAAGAAACCGAACTCTACTACTTTGAAGACCCTGCGGTGGCGACGGCGGCCGAAAGAGCGGTACGTAATTAGCCTATACAACCACACTTTCCATCATATATATGTTTAGGACCAGTTTCTAAATGATATTAGTTCGCTGATGCCGGCAAATTTTACCCAAAACACACCAAGCTCTGAAGAGTCGCCGGATGCCCCCAGGTGGTCATCCGACCCAATTCTGTACGCCCTCAACAGGAAGAGAGAGCCCACACGAGGCCGTAAGCTCGGTGCCGGCAGTACTTTCTGGGATGCCTACTATCCCCCCCAAGAAAATGATCACTAAGTCGGAAAAAGAAAGAAGGGACAGAGACAAAATAGATAAGTTGGTCAATGAAAGGTTAAAGGAAGTCTTACCTGATTTTCTAGCAGCGGTTCAGAAGCATATTTAGTCAAAAGGGTCGACAAATATGCAAGAAATGGTGGATACGCAGCCGGCCCTTGCTCCCACAAAGATCTTCAGAAGCCCCTCGGTCAGTAATGTCATTCATGGTCATGGTGGGTCACCACATTCGTTGGACGTAGAAATTCCTTGCACTCTCCTAGCTGGAGTTAGTACTAGTGGCGACTTGTTGGAGGTTGCAAAAGGTATTCTTTACAAGAAATGTCATGCATGACAGCAAATTAAATGAGAACATGCGGAAGATTTCTTTGTTTAGGGTGTTCCCAGAATACCACAATTTGATTCTGCCACATAACATTATATAAGAGGGTGATGAGCCACAGCCCCTTTCGGAATGCTTTGCTGGCTACCTCAAGTGGCCTGCAATGCATATCATACTGGAAAAGCCATCCCAAACAGGACACCGTCTCCGACCATCCCCGGCATTGTAGCACCATCACCATCTCCCAACATCCACGACGTTGGACCACCACCTAGGCAATCTCCTCTAGGTATTTGCAACCCTGTATCAGCTAAGGATGTGCAGGAAGAGCACATGCTTGAAGAATCACAAAATCGTAATTATGATGGAGACGAGGAGACGTCGCCAGCCCATCCTGAGACGCAATCTTGCAAACAACCAAAGTTTACTCCAACAACATTGAAGAATGTGGTGGAACAAGAAGTGATGTCCTGTCCGCCCGTTTCCGTCCAACCGGTGGAAAAAAGAAACACACATCTAAAGGCTACGAAAATGAATACTAAGGCAAAAACTTTTGCCACCACACATGCAAATGGCAGACCACCGGTAAAGAAGGCACTGAAGAAGTCCTTGGCATTTCAACAATGTGCTGACAACCCAAAAGCACATGTCTATATCCCGGGCCATAGAATGCTATCAGACAAAGCGTATGATCACCTGAGGCTTGAGATGAATATTCTACATGACAAAATTGTGGAATCAGAGCTTGCCAATAGTAAGCAGGGATCCATCATTAACCCAACACACCACACTACGAAGGTGCCAAAGGGACATACATTTTTTTGAAAAATTCAGCGGGGACAAAATATACATAGATTTCAAAGAGATCTTCTATATGTTCGGATTCTATAGTATCGAAACTTGTCTATGAGGCTATGGGCGCTTTTTCAAGCCAGTGAGGTAAGAAGCAAGAAAATTTCTGGTGTCATCATAGCCGACCCTTATCTCATGAACGAGGAAAACTAAAAAATGAGGAAGGGAGGCGATGCATGAGGAGCTACCTTCTGGATTTCATGCAATAGAACAAGGTTAAAAAACTTCCTCCCTGTGCCGTACTGACCCATGTACGTCATTCTTTGGCCTACGCTTTCGCTTTTGTACCTTTCCTTCATATATTTTTTCACGTCTCAAATTTTGTAACTTTGTCATGATCGTGCGGTATGTTTATTCTCTATTGCGCAGCAACCATTGGGTTCTCCTAGTGCCGACCACAAAGGTGTAATTGTTACGTGTTGGATTCCATGAAGAGCCTGGAAAAATATTGTTCCCTCCTGAAGTACCTTCTCGATGATTGTCTTTTTGATTGGAATACTACAGGAGGCCACACGGTTGAGAAAAACTACAAGTGGAAAGCAAATGATTGCCTTCAGATGGAACACTCTATCTTGTATGCAACAACCGCCGACTAGTTTGACATGTGGCTTCTACACCTGCATTCACATGGAAGAATTCATACGGTCCACGAAAATGTTAAATCATCATGATGAAATCCTCAGATGGTGTCAAGAAGTACAAAACAATAAGCCCAAAGCTGGCTTAGTGCTCGAAGAACAACAAGTCAAGTTCGCGGCTATCATAAACAAGGAGGTCTGCTTATCGTCCGGCCTATTCTATAACTCCCAACAAAAGAGCCTTACCTAGTGCATTGCAGCGGGCAAAACTGAAACCGTGAGTAAAGATATTTGACGTCATGCACTATGTAGTTGATGACCATGTATTTTGTGTAACTCGTTTATTCTTAATGTACACCTCGTTCTTTATTTTAACTGATTACCACTAGTTTTATTCTTGATTTGCTTGCATTTAATTGATAACTGTCCCCTATTTGTATCATCTAACGCTGCTATGGCAGCATAATATATGCTGCAACGGCAGCGATTTTCATTCTAGCCTCGCGCATCAATCAGTGGCGGGCACTAACAAGGGCTGCTGCTCAAACCACACCGAGTACTGGCGGGCGCGCATGGATGCCTTCCACTGCTACAAGAGGGACAACACAGGTGGGCATATAGCGCCGCTTGCCACTGCTAGGGCCCTACTAGTGGCGGGCGCGTGCCCGCCACTGATGACCCCTTAGCAGTGGTAGGAGGTCAATGGCGGGCGGCCCAATGAGCCTCGCTCGCCACTATTGGGCTTTAGGCACCCTCCACTACTAGGCTTTTCTGCAGTAATGGCTACTGGTAGCTTAATCTTTCCTTTGGGTGGAGAATCGGTCACTACTAATCAATCTGATAGCCTTCCATTGTCAACACACTAAGATGGGAGATGTTCTGAAAGGAGGATACCGACTTTTTTCGTACATGGTTGTCTTTCCTCTTCTCCTCCTCCTCTGAGACCTTTGTAAAGCTGGAGGAGATGGTGGATGATGATCATCAACGACTATCAAAATACAGTGAGTGAGTGCGTACATCATATATACAACCACTTGAGAGATGAGAGATGATCCGGGAGAAGGATACCGACTGTTGTCTTAGGGGGTCGTCCATCCTCTTCTCCTCCTCCGAGACCTTGGTAAACTAGGAGGAGAAGGTGAAGGACGACCATCACTGACGGTTGAAATAACATTGAATGGCGCTAAAAAGGTGCACTCCACATATATGCTTCTCAAAATTGCCACTCTCAAGATTGACTTCGCAAAAATGCCACTCAACCCATGTGCACTTTGATTATCATGCCATTTTCGCTTTTTCATTGTTTTTCTTTTTCATTTCTCATTTCCTAACACCTGAAGGGACCAAACTACCCCGGGATATTTCAACCTTGTCTGATGCGCGTGTGTGGACTGGTTAGGTCGGATTGATCCGAGGCCATGAGGCGCTCATCCTTGTCTCCACCGTAGCCCGCCACTGTAGCTTGATGATTCCTCTGCGAGCCCCCGTAGCTCGCCCACGCATACGCCAGCAACCGCAGCTTGCCGCTGCCCGGCGTTGCTCGTCCAAGCCTACGGGCCGGGCCCCGGCGTAGCAGATCACCGTCGCCTCGCTTATGCCTGCTCGAGCCCTCGTAGCTTGCCGCCGGTGCTCGTCCACGTCGGCACGAGCCGGTGCAGCTCGCCGTCGCCTCGCTGATGCATGCATGAGCCGCCGCAGCTCGCCACCCACGCCCTGCGCGAGTAACCACGGCTCGCCCTCGCCTGCGTGCCGGAGCAGCTTGCCGCGCAACATGCTACAGAGGTGCGGCAGCGACTTCATGTCCTTAAACGCCCGTGAACATGCAGTAATCTTGGGGGGCGGCGTGCTCTGAATGGCATTGTTTCAAGTTGGATGCAAAACAAGCTAGTACATGCGCACAGCCTAGGGGTAGTTTGGTCCTTTGAGGTGCCAAGAAATGGGAAAAGAAAAAGGAAAGCAATGGCAAAGAGGAAGTGGCATGGTAATCAAAATGCACAAGGGCTGGGTGACATTTTTGCGAAGCCAACCTTGAGAATGGCAATTTTGAGAAGCCCAATATTGAAAGTGGCAAATTGCTGATTTTTTCGTTCTTCAACCCGTAGGTTGTGGCAATAGAAGGTTGAATGCCCAATTGTTCCCATTTTCCACAACTCGAGGAAAGGAAGCTATCATGTTTGCTGCCTTTCAGTGAATTTTACACGCCGGACAAAGACTGCTTGTCTAGATATGCCGTTCGCTAGGACACTGTTGCATGGTAGCGTCCTATCAAGCAATCTCCAACAAAAGAACTTTGACTTAAAGAAACTTATAACTTATTTTGGAACGGATGCAGTACCTCTACTCTTAAGGGACTGACTTTCGTCCATTTTTTTTGTCTCAACTTTCAACCTTCATCTCTTTTTTTTCCGTCCCTCCTCCCACCTCCCCCGTAACGACCCCTCCCGCGAAAAAAACGAATGACAACAGAGGCCCCCTCACACGAAAAAAACCAGAAACGAGCCTAGGAGCGACGACCCCTCGATCTATTCGCTACAACGGCGGGAACCACGCCGCCGCCGCCAGCGCAGATCCCAGGCGCTAGCCGCGGATCCCTTTGCCAGCGACGAGGGGTCGTGGAGGAGCCGGAGTCGAGGTCCTAAAGGAGGCGCCGCCGCCATCATTGCGGACCTCCGGGTCGCCATTGGGACACCTTTGCTGAGGTCCTCCTTCGCCTTCACATGGTGATGGCATGGTGGCGGAAGAAGGTCGTCTTCCCGGCGCACCGTACGCTGGCCGACGTCTCCATCCGCGGCCGCACCAACAAGACAGGTATGCCGCCGCGCCCTCGACGTATTCCCTATTCCCGTGCATGCATGGTCAAGTCTGCATCGCTTCTTTTGCCACATGTTAACATTTGAGAAAGCATAGGCTTTGGTACACCCCCTTATCTTGCCATCCATTTCTGCATCGTGATTCATGCAAGCACTTTTCTCTATTTTGTTTCTTCCAAATAAAAGAACATATGAACTTCAAACTTTGCAGGACAACAAAACATTCTAACTAGAATATGGGAAAAAACTTTCAGATTTTTTCGTGAATCATATATACGAAAAATATTATTTTTTACTCAAACGATTCTCATTTTGTATATTTATGTCGGCCGAAAAAATCATTGTAATAAGAATGTTTTGTTGTCCTACAAAGTTTGAAGTTCATATGTTGTTTAAAAAAAAACAAAAACAGAGAAAAATTCATGTAGTAAGTTAGTTGTGTAGCACATATCTCAAAGCAACATCGAAGGGTATTAATAAGAGATGTCTGAAAGCCTGAGCTTTAAGAATCCACATCCGATTCTAACACTTTTTCTTTGGATACAACAAGAATCATGCCCGACCCACGCAGTGGCACGACGCAAAAGGGCTACATGGGTCTATAGCGGCGCCTGCAATGGAAGGACACCTATGGGAACAAGCTCATCGAGGTCTTGGAATTCCAACCTAGATAAACAAGTGAACTCATTTTAACACTTTCCCCCCTTTTTTGTGATGCAGGTAGCTCATTCATTAAAGGCTACTCAGCTCTGTTTTTTCCCTCCCTTTTTGATTGGATTGTATGGTACTGTGTTGAAGGATCTGTTCATGCCAAATTTAATACATCTTGTCATGTTTTCATAGATTGCCTATTTTCTCATTCTGCATGGAATGGTGAACGTTTGTAACATGGTCACTTGGTCAGGTTTTGATTATTTTTATCAGTGCACATACCTTCAGAAAATAACCCAATGAGCTAGCTTGTTCTTTCTACTTATATACACCTATGCATGGGATGCTCTGTTAGTCTAGTTGTGCAAATAATCATTATTCGTGTTGATGAGCAATGATAATGGCTCCCAAAATTACAACACTTGCTGCGTCACTGTATGCGTACTGAATCGTAAAAGAAGATGATGATATCTTTTGCTTTGTAGTGAACCTGTTCACGAGAATGATGTTGAGAAGGCAATAGGTCCTGCTTGCTAACTTTGTCATGGACACGCTTCAGAACTGTCTCTGTCCATGAGATTACTGATTACTGCTTGTGATGTTTAAGAGTGATGCACAGGAACAAGAATATTTTTATGTGAAGGTGGATAGAAATAACTTTACTTGAGAACGAGCTTTCCATTGCGTCTGATTTGTACTATCAGTATCAGACTTTATTCCTGTGAAGTAACATTTGGGCAAAATGGGCAACCTATGTTTGGTAATTGTCATCCTTTGTTTTTAGGCTCATGCTATGATAACTTGATGACACCCCTTTATAGGCATTCTAGTATGAAACAATTCCTTATTTAACACTATCTTAAATTTTGTTTCCTTATTTGACACTGAATTTCTTTTTCTTCCGTATCTAACAAGAAGTCTAATTTTTATGCCTTTTATGACACTTTTGTTCATTTTAAGCCTAAATAACACTGAAAAAGACTTTTTTAGCGTCATGTGGTATGTATGTGTGCGAGACAGTAGCACACACACAACATTAATGCGAGGGCAATAGCACACACGTAGTAGCACATGCACACACACACGCACGCGCACGCACACTAGCAGCACACACGCACACAACACACTCACAGGCAGCAGCACACATGCACGTAGCACACACACGCAACAGCAGCACACATGCACGCTGCACACACAGCGGCACGGACGCAAGAAGCACACACGCACGCAACAGCGCGCGCACACACACACGCAACAGCGCACATGCACACGCACACACACGCGCGTACACACCTAGTAGCAAACACACACACATACACATGCAGTAGCGAACACACATGCAGCAGCGCGCGCACACACACACACTCAGCAGCAGCACAGACGTACGCACACACAAACATACCACTAGAGGGCAAAATGGTCTTTTCAGGTGTCATTTAGGCTCAGAATGGACATAAGTGTTATAAAAAACATAAAATTTAGACTCGTTGTTAGATAGGGAAGAAATTATTTGTCGATGTCAAATAGGGCATAAAATTTAGACAGGGTGTTAAATAAGGAATACTCTCTCATAGGATAGAGCATTCTCATGCGTTTGTCCTGCATCTACAGGAACATTTATTACTAAAACTGAATTATTTTAAAAAATATGGAACCCAAAACTGAATTGCTAAAACATGGAATCGTTCTGCCTCTTCGTAGTTTAATCTATGACTATCACGTTCCCCACCAAGTGAAATATGCTATTTCACCACAGCCATTGATGAAGTTAAGTTCAGTGCATGGAAAATGGATAAAGTTTGCTAAGTGGAACTAGATAGTTGATCCTTTAAATGGAGAGTACAATTTTATTGCAATAATCTATGTATGCCCTGCAGAACCTGTACACCTTGCAATAGGCAAAGATGGATAAATTTTGTAGCTTTTTCTTCCCATTTTGTTCCCATCAAAATTATGGATTTGGATGCTATTCATGGAGTGTTTCAGTTGCCTGCTATATTATGGATTTGCAATGAGCACAAGCCAGCATCCTTGAAGGAAAAGTTGTTGCCCTGATGACATGACACTGTGGGTGAGATTTTTATTATGTTAGTACAGAGTACAGACTGATATTATGTCGCACCAACAATGTACAGAGCTTCAGAGCTCATCCTTCTCTTCACATAAGGTGAGGTTTAGAGTTCATGCGTTGTGCTTATAAAAAAACAAAGAAAAGGAAGGAGTTGCTTGATATATTGACATGTATATAGTGTAACAAAAACATGCTTACAGTTCTAACATGAATTTTATTGAACTGAGAGTTGTGATATGCAAATGTTTTATGGTCGAAGGTTCTGTACCATCGGTTATATTGTATAAAAATGGTCTCTTCTTTCATCTTCTTTGATGATATATTTTCTTGTAAAAAATTGAAATGCATTATGCACCTGTTCTTTTCATAGTGGTTCCATTTTTTGTCAATTTATAAACTCTTTGTGAATAGTTATATAGACACATGTTCTTAATCTATTTTGGATTTTTGTTCACCCCGAAATGCAGTGTAGATCTGCCATTGACATTTTTTTTTCGAGCACTGGGTGAACGTTTGCTGAGATGTTGATAGGAAAAGCCTTTGTTTCCTCATAAAATGGTGCCCATTAGTTAAACTTATTGGATACATGCAGTGGGCATGATGACCATGTACATTTTTTTCAGTTAGAATTGTATCTGCTATTGATCTATCTTGCTTAATACAAACAACTCTGCATGTTTCGAAAACAAGAGGTAATGCAAACATTTTATTCCGTTGTGAACTTCTGATTCAGCCTTGGGGCGTGCACGGCGAGAAGCGTAGGCATGTGCCTAGCGTACCGGACCCTGATGGATTGATGAGCTGATGTCACGTGGCGGCTGGAGCCATCATCGACCACGATGTCGCGCTAGGAGCACATGGGCAAAGGGGAGGACATGGTGGTGTTGTTGGGATAAGGTTTATTAGTTCATCCTCATCCAGCAACATATTACACAATGTACTTAAGCCGATTGATTCTCTTTGGTAAAAATGCCCCTCATTTGCTTGATGAAACTTTACCTTCGTGAAATTAATTGAGTTAGGAACCATAACATCTATGTCTGGTATCTATCCGGTTATATTAAACTGACATTTTATTCTTCTTGCTGGAAGGGGTGTCGTGAAAGATGATCTGGATGCTATTAAAGTTTTATATATGTTGTTGTCCATGTGAGTCATTTCTATGAACTATGCTACTAGTCGTCACATATGGTCATATGCTAATTCTTAACCTATGTACACTTAAAGGTCCTCTCACCTTGGACCATATCAATCTGCTATCAAAGGCTAAGACTGAGCTTCGATTTCTCATCACATGCTTAAATCTATATTTTTTAAACACCTCAATCTTTCTTGAATTTTCTGATACACCAAGCAGAATCACAAGTTAATTGAACTAATTGGTCTTGAAAACATGTATTCTTTCCTGTCCATGGAATGTAATGCTTTGGGCGAACCTTCAATCAAACTTCAAAATAAATTAGTACTGATGTTGTTTTAAATATTAAGTCAGAAACTTGAAACTTATATGTGTTAAATAGTATTGAGAAGTAATCCCCAAAACATTACAGTTTTGCTTAGTTTTATACATATATACAGTATAAAAGAAAGTACTCCCATCTGATCAATTTCCTTAGGCCCATCTCAAGAAAATTGAGTGCCTAGGTAGAGTTTCTCACTGTTTGCAAAAGGGTACATTTTTTAATAAATCATGAACCAACAGATGCACTTGTTAGGATGACATGGTAGCTGACTTAGCTGACAGGTCGGATGGATACTCATTATGGGCATTTCAAATGATGCCATTGTTTGAAAAAAAATGAGTTTACCATTTGCTTTGTTTTTATATATTGCATTCGAGGAGACCACACGCTCTTGAAACTTGACACTATATATTCATTACTGTATGCACCAAGTTATATTGGTTATATTTCTCTCCATGGGGCATACTATGGACTTATTTGCAGTGATGGAGGCAGGGGCGAGCTGGGGCCCGGGCGAGCATTTTTCACAACAACATTACTAGAGCTACCAAATATGATGTTTTGGAGAAAAATTATTTTGATGATTCTGGGAAAGTTTGGAGACTGTCGTGTGATATTACTGATAAAGCAAAGACACAAATAATCTGGAAACATACACTATGGATGATACGCTTGTGGCCATGGGGCTGTGGAATCCAAGCACTTGTTCTTGCATGAAGACATGGGTTGGGTTGTAGAAACCATGGAGCTCAGTCTACTATCAGTCCATGTGATGATGTATCTTTTACCTCCCATTAGTTTCTTGTAAATCTTTATCTGGGTATTGAAATTCATAGTTGTTTCTATATATCTTTCCTTGCCACTGAAGTTCATAAGCTCACAAATAATATATCAGATTTAGACATTTTTTTCTGCTCTGTATGTATGTGTGTCCTGCAGTTAATACATGGCCAGAATGTGGCCAAGGTTACTTATTGTGATGTTCTGGGCTAAGGGCGAGGAGGACACTTGGCGGTGTAGTGATGATGAGATGGTGCCTGAACAAAATGGTAAGATGTGCTACGATTGATCTAGGATATGCGAGGGCAAGTCAACGGGGACAATATGGTGTCGGAATGAGAGCCAATGCAGCCGGGCGACATGGGATGATTACACCGTTAGGAAGGAGAGGTGGAGGTGGTTGCAGATAGAGGAGATAGATCGATTGGACAAGGAGACCTGCTATGCCAGGAGATAAATAATCGAAGAGAAATAATCGAAAGCGCGTTACAAAGGTAGACAAAGGACACACGTACCGACATGGTTAGAAACCATACATGGTAATATTATGCTCTCTTTGCAAGGCTTAGGCGCCTGTTTGATGTTTAAACACACTCCGACGTATGAGAGAGAAATCAACTTCGATCTTAAAGATGACTTGATTATTTGTTTGCTTCATTTATATGCATCATAGCCCATAGCACCGCATAGGCATAGAAACATAAATGTGCACAACAAGGGACCAAGGTTGGACGGCTTTTAGGGATTATAAGATCATCTCCAATAGGTGCCCAAAAATAGGGCAGGACCCCTCTTTACATCACAAGGGGGCAAATATGCTGCTTCAATTGGTGTAGTATATATATGCAAAAAATATTACTCCAAATTTATAACATCTACATCAAGTGTTCCAAATTTGCAACAATAAGGCTTTTGACATCACTTTGTTGCTTTAATAGATGGCGGTTGTTGTTCTGGTGCGCTGGTCCTATGGGGCCTTAGCACGACGACTTCCTGACTGTCTACTACAACTAGTTGTGTACGACTCCGACGATGAAGGGGCGATGAGGGCGGCGCGCCTTCGGCTCGCTTCAGTCCTTGTAGTCGTCGCTAGGTGGTCTACGGATCCGGATGTAATTTTTACTATTTTTTGATATTCGTTATACTGCCATTATTGAAGATGAATAGATCGAAAGATTTCCTAAAAAAAAAATAGCACTTGGAAAATCTGCCTTGTTCCTAACGTGCTAATACTACTATGTACTTCGCACGGCTGCTACCACTGCTACTTGCCAAACGATAGGCCTCGGAACCTAAGCCACGGCCACTCCGCATGTACAGTCCAACGCACCCGGCACGCGTATTCTTAGCTCTCCCCGCCACCTCCGTCGTCCCTCGTCCTCCCCACCAACTCCCCACCACCTCCCACCTCCGCGTTTCTTTAGCCGCCGCAGCCACCGCACGCGCACGCGCCGCACGCCTCTCATTAATCCTCCGCCATCCGCACGCGCCACGCTCGCCATGTTCAGCGACGGCGCGTCCGGGCTGCTCCTCCTTGTCCTGGCGGCCTTCGTCGCGGCGGCCGCCGCCGCGTCCGAGGGCGACGTGCTGCTGACCTTCCGGGCGACCCTGCGCGGGCCCGTGGGCGACCGCCCTCCGGCGCCGCTCGACCAGTGGGTTTCCTCCACCGGCACCGGCCCGTGCCAGGCGCCGGTGTGGTACGGGGTGCGGTGCCACCCGGTCACAAACCAGGTGCTCGGGCTCCGCCTCGAGTACCTCGGCCTGCAGGGCGCCGTCCCTGACATGGCCCCGCTCGCGGCCCTCCCGGGCCTCCGCGTGCTCAGCTTCGCCAACAACAACCTCACGGGCGCGTTCCCGGCTGGGCTCTCTGCGCTCCCTGCCCTCAAGACGCTCTACCTCTCCCGGAACCGCCTCGCCGGCGACATACCGAACGGCGCCTTCGCGGCCATGCGGGGACTCAAGAAGCTCTTCCTCGGAGACAACGCCTTCACGGGGCCCATCCCGGGCTCCATCACCTCGCCCAAGCTGCTCGTGGTGCAGCTCGCCAGGAATCGCTTCCAGGGGGCAATCCCGAACTTCGACCAGAAGGAGCTCCTGCTCTTCGACGTCTCCGACAACCAACTCTCCGGCCCCATCCCCGAAGTGCTCAGCCGGTTCGACGCCGCCTCGTTCCAAGGTGAGTTCGATCGTTCGTTGCACGGCGACGTGCCTGCACATACGTGCTTACGTTATCCCGGAGCCTGACTGCTTAATGTTCATTCTCGCATTTGTCGCGCTCAGTTCAAGTTAGTATCAGTTCCGAGGAATTAAAGGTTGATGAAGTAGGGACTGTCTAAGGGTCAGGTGGACTGACAATTCAATTCGGATCAGTTCATCCAGTCTAACTATAGCCCCCCTATATCAGTTTGAGCAGGATGCTCACTATAGCCCCGCTATACCTGATTTGAAAGAGAGCCCCTGATTTGAAAGAGAGCCGCTATTTGGCACAACCCGTTAACCAAACGGTCGGATTTTGATCTTCAACCTCCAGCCTTCCTCGTCTCCTTCCCAAGACCACCGCAAGGACCGCCAGCCGAACCCACTGCCACGCACCGCAGTCCGCGTCCCATTGCGCCCCACGCCAGCCTCGCCGCCCCGCCCTCACTCACCGCCCCCACCGCCATGCTGGTTGAGGTCCCCGGCCATCTCTCTAAACTGGCGAACAACAAGATTTGTCCGGCAAGCCCTGCACACCCCCCCTCCCACCCTGGACATTAAGTTTCTTACTCGTTTATGTTGGCTGCCGCCCAGTGGCGAATCTAGCATGAAAATGAAGGGTAGGCTCAAACATCAAGTTCTAAGCCTAATTAGCAATTGCATTGTGATTCTTGCATGTAAAGCACATAAATATAATTGTTAAATGGTATGGTTAGCTGAAATATGTTTGTGGAGGGTAGGCTTAAGCCTGATGAAGCCCACCTAGTAGACTCGCCACTGCTGCCGCCAACTGCGGCCCGTTCCTGGTCGAGGCCTTGCCGGCGTCCTCGGGCCTCACTTCACTCGCCTCGGCGCCGCCGTCCGAGGCCTCGGTGTTGCGTGCCGCCTCCTTCCTTCGCTTCAGAAATCAATTGAACCTAATTTCTATTTTCAGACGACTTACCTCCAGCTAAATCGGATGAATTAGAGAGTCGATGTATAGAAGCTTTGGCTACAAGAACTACGTGAAGAAAAAACAAACTGAACCCCAACTCCTCTCGAAATTAACTTAAAGCGAGGTCATGCCTCTTGCTTAGCCGCCAAGCATACAACCCAGGAGAAGGGGTCCAAGTACACTAAGCAAGTCAATATACTATTATGTTTTTTTCTTTTGGAATTTACTACTCCCAGTATCATTTTGTACTTAACCAACAACAAGTAATATGGATGAGAGAAGGTATTATCCAATATATCTAAAAGTTTATTACTAAATATGTCAATAAAATACAAAGCTCAATAGGTAGGAGCACCATGAGTCACATACTTCAACACCGTAGCGTCTAGTGTAAGGCTTCTGGAGAAGCAATCGCTAGTCCAGGGGCTCATACTTTAGCGCTACAATTCTTAGTACTCACCTTTGCTATTGGCTTTTGCAGCTTCAAACTTGAAAGAGTAGTGGCTCGGTATGAAACATGGATCCTCTACCCGCGCTGCTGGCCACTCCGGCCGCGGCGGCCACCCCCCTCCCTAGTTGCGCCGGCCCCTGCGCCGTGGGCCACTCCGGCCGCGGCGGCCACCTCGCGGCGCCCGCCAGCTGCTGCCTGCTGGCCGGTATGGGTCCGCCGTGCTCTCGTAGATCTAGTGCTAGTGGTAGCCTGCGTGCGACCTCACCGGCCTCCCCTGCGTCCTCCGGTCCGTCCATAGTGCCGGACTCGCAGCTGCCCCGTGGTTTCAATGCGCGAGATCCCGGCTCTCCGCCTCGGATTCTGCTTCGTGGGGAGTGCTCTTCCACGGCACCCCCGCTCCGCCCGGTGGATCTGGCCGCTGATCCTGCCTCGCTTCCTTTTTCGGAGCGACCGCGCCTTCAATCCATTGTAGTTGCTCCCGCTGCTGGTGTTAACTCCCCCCCTCCTGAGCTGGATGGGAGTTGGACTGAGGTCTCGTCCCGGAAAAACCGGCGCCCAAGCTCTGGCACGGCGGCCTATAGGCCGCGCCCCTCTCTGGCTAGGCATGGGCGTCGAGGCGACTTCAATGCTGCTGCCGGCTGGGCTGCTTTCTTAAGCCAGTTCCGCGGCAAATGCTTTCGCTGCCTGAGCAAGAAGCACCGTAGGAAGGATTGTCGTGACCCGATCTGCTGCATCATCTGCAACCACTCCGGCCATTTCGGTCGCGAGTGCCCACAGAATCCCATGCGAAACCCCGCCGCGGCCACCGCTAGGGTGCCGGCACGGGATATAATCCGCTTTGCCTCCGCTGCCCCTCCGCTCCCGTGCCTCCATCCACCACCACGTCAGCGCCTCTTGCCATGGAGGGCACCCGCGTCGCCGGCCCCGCGCGCCGTCCGCGGCACAGCTGCAAGGTGGTGATGTCCACCCCTGCGCTGGAGCACGCCACCTTCGTCCTCAAGCGCCAGGCGGTGTTGCTCACGGCGGCGGATGCGCGGCGAACTTCCAGCGCCATGGCGGTCGGGCAAGAGCTCGAGGCTCGGCTGCGCATCCCGCCGCACCTGCTGCGGATCACCAGCCACGACCCGGAGGACTACCTCATCATCTTCGATCTGCCGATCCATCAAGACCAAGTTGTCAAGCTGGGCTCGCTGTCGGTCGACAGCGCCAAGTTCTTCATCAAGCGCTGGCACGAGGACGACCACGCGGTGGTTCAAACCTTCAACTACCATGTCCAGGTAGTCATCGAGAAGATGAAGCAGCAGTTCTGGTCCGTCGAAGGGGCCGAGGAAGCTCTCGGCTGCCGCGTCGACCACCTCGACAGCCGCACGTACGAGCGCAGCCACACCAAGAGCTTCGCCTGCTGGGTGTGGGTGTGGGACGTGGGTCTCATCCCGACCAAGCACACGTTCTGGCGGATGGAACGTGGGGCGGGCCGCGTGGAGGAGATGCTGGGTTTCTCGCCGCCGGGCCGTGTCGTCGCCGCGCCTCCATCTGCAAGCCGCAACGACGTCCTCATCCATGTGGACCGCATCGAAGACTGGTCGCCCTACGAGCCGCGGTCACCGCGCTCGGCGCAGAGCGGCCTCCCCTCTTCGGACTCCGACGACGACGACAGACCCATGCCGCGGATCATCCCCGTCGGCTCTTGGAAGAAAGGAGTGGAGGATGGCCAGCGCGAGCCGCATCCCCGGCGTCAGCTCGCCGTGCTTGCTGATGTGGGTTGCCGCGGTGCCCCCCGCGATGGTGGTGGCCGCAAGGACGACGACAGAGAAGACCAGGGCGGGCGCAGATCCTGGAAGGACACGCTTCTGGGCCGAAGCCGCGCCAGGAAGGAGAAGGCGCCGGAGCAGGAGAGCTCCTCTCGACGCCACAGCCGCTCCCCGCCTGGGCAGCGTCGCTCGGAGAGCTCGCGGGGGCGTCACAACACTGGCCGTCGCCACGCCACGGGTGCGGGGGGTGCTCTTCTCCATGCACCGCGCCCCCGCCGCCGCCCCCCGCCGACGCTGCTGCAATTCCCGACCCCATCGCCGACTTTTTCGCCGGCGCCAAGAGCCAGCTTCCGCAGCCACCCCCCTTCGACTGCATGGCTGCTGAGCTGGAGGCCCACGTGGCAGCTGCAGTCTTGGCACCGCTGGAGTTCAACGACCAAGTCAACAATGTCAACGCGCCGGCTGCGGGCCTGCCAGACACCTTCGGCCCAACCCTGGCTGGCCCAAGCGCTGCGGTGGGCCTTCTCAGTCGCAAAGAGCCGGCCCGCCCCACGGCGGTGGAGATGCAGCTGGGGGCCGTCACCCAGCAGGTCTGTTGCCTTCAGCTTGGTGCAGAGAGCGAGGCTTCAGAGCTGGCCGCGGCCCCGCTGCGCCTCTTTCAAGCCACCAAGTCGCCGCTGGTGCCGGAGGCGCCGGTGCGTCGCTTGTCGGCCCCGCCCAAGACCAGAGCTGCACCTGCCCCTGTTCGCCATAGCACCCGGCAAGCTTCAAACCCGACGACCGTGCCTGTCGCGCAGCGGGGGACGCTGCGGCTGGTGCGCGAGCTAGGCTTGCTTGGTCCAAAGGAGAAGATGACCGCCAAGACGGCCGAGAAGCTGCTGCGCAAGTTCGACGAACCGCTCACCGATGGTGACATTGCCTGCATCGCCAAGCTGACTCGCCTCAACAAGGAGGCACTGCGTGTGGCGGCCGCCATGGCCGGCACTGATGGAGCTGCCGAGGAGGCCGCTGTCTGATCATGTTAGTACAATGCTTTAGAAGTCTCCAGCGGCGCCCGACCTTAAGCGGGGTTGAGTTAGGATCCAATGTAATCCCTGTAGGGTTAGCTGTTAGGTGTAGATGGCGCTGCTGCAATTTGGGGCCTATTGGTGGGCATCAGCGTTCCCTGGAAGATGGCGGAGTGTGTTTGTCATTGTCATTCGGTTTAATTTCGATCAATGAAACTAGTAGCCGTTGGAGTATGATCATGTTTCCATATGGATGACAACCTTTGCCCCATAATTAGCTGGAATGTGCGAGGGCTCAATATGCCGGCCAAACGGGACGCTGTCTGCGAAGCAGTAGCTGTGCATCGACCAGCGATCCTCTGTCTTCAGGAAACAAAGATCGACGACTGGTCCCCAGCCCTAGTGAGGGATATAGGTGGTAGCACATTAGCCGACTGTGTAGTGTTACCTGCGATCGGATCCAGCGGCGGGGTTGCCATTTTGTGGGACAGCCAGATCGTTTCGATCGTGTCTCAGGCCGTAGGAGAATTCGCCATCACTGCAAAAGTGACCATCATCCGATCGGCCACCGTCTTCTGGTTAACTACAGTCTACGGGCCGGCGGACGACGCTCGGAAGGACGCGTTCCTTCTCGAGCTGGCAAGGTCTGCACCCCCTAGTGATCCCTGGCTTCTTACCGGCGACTTCAACATTATCTACGAAGCTAGAGATAAGAACTTCAAGCTGAATCGGCGGATCATGGGGAAGTTTAGGGCGGCTTTAGATGCGGTTGGTTTACGGGAAATCAAGTGTAAAAATAGGAGGTTCACATGGAGTAATGAACGACAAAACCCCACGCTGGTTAGTATAGATAAATTCTTCTGCACGGTTAGCTGGGAGCTTCTCTTCCCCGCCTATGGCCTG
Source organism: Triticum aestivum (assembly GCF_018294505.1). NCBI lineage: Eukaryota > Viridiplantae > Streptophyta > Magnoliopsida > Poales > Poaceae > Triticum > Triticum aestivum. The sequence goes on along the minus strand of NC_057814.1, from coordinate 589,469,919 downwards.
ATGGCCGCAGCCACGGCGTGCTCCGACCACTGCCCACTAATCCTTGCACCATGCAACGCTCCGATCCGTCATGCTCACTTCAAATTTGAATCCTTCTGGCCGAAATTCCCGCACTTTCACACTACAGTCGAGCATGCTTGGAATAGGCCGGTTCAGCAGCGCTGCGCTTTTGCACGTTTGCAAATCAAGCTCAGCAGGGTGGCGCACGACCTGAAGATCTGGAGCAGATCATTGTTCAGCGACGCGAAGATACAATTCCACATTGCCAGCGAGATAATTCTTCGGTTGGACGTGGCGCAGGAGACAAGATCTCTGTCAGAAGCTGAGTTCAAGCTGCGCAAGCTGCTCAAGGTACGCCTGGTGGGGCTTGCGGCCATTGAAAGGGGCAGAAGGAGAGAAGATTCCAGGGTGCTCTAGCTGCGGGCAGGTGACGCCATCACAAAGTTCTTCCATGCCAAATGCTGCTCCAAAAGACACAAGAACTTCATCCGTACAATTCAGAGCGATGGTCAGTGTGCCACGACTCATAGTGACAAGGCGCAGATCATTTACGATCACTTCAGCAAGGTGATGACAACGGACACCGGTCGAAATGTGACCCTCAACTGGAGCGAGCTGCAGTTACCAAGGATTCAAGCAGCTGGCTTGGATAATCCTTTCACGAAAGGAGAGGTCTGGGCGGCTATCATGCAATCGCCGATGGAGAAGCCGCCGGGCCCCGATGGTTTCAGTGGCACCATCTTCAGAACTTGTTGGTCGATCATGAGCAACGATACCATGGCGGCTTTTCACCAGTTCTATCACCTTGCTGGTGGTAATTTGGCTGCTCTGAACACTGCTTTTGTGGCACTGCTGCCAAAGAAGGACGGGGCCGTGCGGATGACAGACTTTCGCCCAATCAGTCTGATCCACTCTTTTGCTAAGCTGATCACTAAGGTGCTGTCAATTCGGCTGACCAAAGTAATTCACACGATCGTCTCCCCTGCACAGTCAGCTTTCTTGAAGACGAGGTGTATACAATAGAGCTTCCTGTATGTTCAGAATGGAGTTCGTGCTCTGCACCGCACCAAAACCCCAGCTCTGCTGCTGAAATTGGACATCTCCAAAGCGTTTGATAGCGTGTCTTGGGATTACTTACTGGAGCTATTGCAAGAGCTGGGTTTCAGCACTAGATGGAGAGATTGGATCGCCTGGTTGTTGGCTTCATCACGCTCGGAGTTCCTGCTAAATGGAGTGCCAGGGAGGAAAATCCAGCACCGCAAGGGCCTTCGCGAGGGTGATCCACTCTCCCCTCTACCGTTTATCCTAGCCATGGACCCGTTGCAACGCCTGATTGATATAGCAGTCCAGCGGCAGATGATGCAACCATTGCCAAGAAGGGAACTGAAACTAAGGGTCAGTCTCTACGCGGATGATGCGGTCGTTTTCATGAACCCAGACCAAGAGGAGATGGAGGTGCTCAACACCATCCTGAATATGTTTGGCGAGGCCACGGGCCTGAAGATCAACCGACAAAAATCAACGGCAACACCAATTCGATGCGACAATGTGGACATCCAGCAGCTTCTTCAGAGTTTTGGAGGCACCATCACCTCATTCCCGCTTAAATATCTGGGCCTCCCGCTCACTCTGACAAGAACACGGCTGGTGCATCTTCAGTTTGTCTTGGATCGGATCAGAGCAAGGTTGGCAGGATGGAAGGGCAGACTCATGACCATTGCTGGACGATGGGTACTTGTCAGAGCAGTGCTAACTGCCATCCCAGTTTTTGCTATGACCGTACTCTGTATGCCAAAGAAACTTTTCAAGGAGATTGACAAAGTAAGGCGCCGCTTTCTGTGGGCACAAGAGGAAGAGCTTTCTGGAGGCAAATGCAAGGTAAATTGGAACAAGGTCTACTCCCCGCTGGAGAAAGAAGGGTTGGGCATTCTCAATCTTGAGCGCTTCGGCCGAGCCCTGCGCCAGCGATGGCTTTGGTTAACCTGGAAACACCCAGACAGACCATGGGTTGGAATGGAGGTGCCATGCTCCGACTCTGATCGTCTGTTTTTCAGCGCGGCCACCTCGGTCACGGTGGGCGACGGCCAGACGGCTAGGTTGTGGACTTGTTCCTGGCATCAGGCAGGCACGCTGCGATTGCTTTTTCTGGCGTTCTATAAGCACTCGAGGAGGAAGAACAGAACGGTCGCCGATGCCCTTAGCAATGACCGCTGGATTCTTGACCTAGCGCATGGGCAGACAGACCTGATCGTCTGCGACTGTGTGGCCTTGGCGCGGCTCCTGCGCTTGATGCCGGTCAACCTCACTGCAGCTGTGGGCAACGAGATAAGGTGGAACCTGGAGACCAGCGGCTGCTACACCGCCGCATCGGCTTATAAGGCGCAGTTCCAGGCGATCCGCACCTCCAATTTCCCTCAGATCATCTGGAAGACTTGGGCGCCAGGGAAACTGAAGATCTTCTTTTGGTTAATGCTGCTCAACAGGTTCTGGTGCAATGACCGGCTTCAGCGACGTGGATGGCCCAATGCATATTTCTGCCAATTCTGCTTCAGAAACCTTGAGACGGCTGACCACATATTCTGGTCGTGCCCTTTCACCACGGCGATTTGGAGCAGCCTGTCATCTTGGATTGGCTGCGAAACTCTAAGACTGCAATTTACTCGCGAACCGCACAGTAGTACTGATCGGATCATGGGTATAGTGGAGGGCACAAAACCTGAGTTCAGAAAAGGCATAAGATCACTGATGATGCTAGCAGCTTGGGAAATCTGGAGACACCGGAACGACTGCACGTTCAGAAGCAAAGAGGCTTCGAGGCGAGAGGTTCTACAGGCCATCATACGGGGTATTGACCTATGGAGACAGGCTGGAGCAACCTGTTTACTGCACCCGTTCACCTTACCACCGGAAGGGATAGGTTGATGACAACGCTGGTCGACCGGCTGTAGTTTTTCTTTTCTGAACTCTTTTTCCTTTGCTCCTTTGTGATCTTAGGATCACCCCCCATGTATTTCCTTTTTTATCCATTGCTCCCTGCTATGATCAACATGAAAAGCCAGCACTGCTGGATCTTTCAAAAAGTACTCACCTTTCCTAAACCAAGAACGGGAAGTAAGAAGAAGAATGTATCATCTAAATTAGTCTTAGGCCCTGTTTGGTTCAGCTTTCATCAACGGATTCCGCTGCCGCGCAGCAGAATCTAAACCAAAGGGCGAACCCAGCAGAATCTGAATCCAGAAATCCGCTGCCAAAATCTGAACCAAAAGCGAAAGCAGCCCAGGACGTGCTTTCCAAAATCTGATTCCGCTGCGGGCCAAAATCTGAAAAAGTTGTATCAGCTGGTTTGCCAAATGACCTACATCTTTTTCACATCAGATTTTCCACAGCTATTTTTCCACAGCTGCTTTTAGAAATCCACAGCTGAAGCAAACAGGGCCTTACTACCCTCAACACTTCTTGGGGTGGGGTATTGTTTGTTATGTTTGATAGGTAAAAAATAAATTCTAGGATGTGACGCAAAACTAAAGGGATGTGGACAAAGGGAGGGGAAATAAATACGATCCACTACGTATGGTCTATGAAGTGCATCACGAAAGGTTGATAAAAGCATCAATATAATAAATCCAGCCATTAACTGAATTAAAAATAAAAAGATTCATGTCGATGCTTTAAGCAGGTAAATGATGGGAATTGCAAGGAGATGCTTTAATGCCAATATACATATTATAGCATATTTCCCTTTAGGTTGATCAACTATATTTGGGTCGACCGCTTTGTTTAATTTTCTATTATACTCTATTTTCCTTTATTCGAGCATTGGCGTTTCATAATACTGAAAGAGAAATGATTTCTTATGGAATAGCAAAGGTTAGGCCTCGTTGATAAGTGATACAAGATCTAATGCATTTCAACTCATGGTTATGGGCCGATATTATTTAGTATGGAATATTGTCTCTTCCAAGTAAATAATACCTAGTATATGATGACTGGAAATGGTTATTGTGAAATATAAGGCCCATACCTAAGGACATGAAAATTATAATAAATGCCTCTACAAGTTGTTGCAGCAAAGCTGAAATCATGGCTACCACTAAACAATACCTAGATCTTATCCTTGGTTTGGTCCGCCCAAAAAATATCAAATTACCGTCTTGGCTACATCCGCCCCTTATGTAGCTAGAAGATCTTTCTCCTCTTTTCCATGAACAATATTATGTTTATTCTAACCCTCATCTTTTGATTGAGATATTGGGCATCCAATGGAACTCTTTAAAAATGGAGGAAAGGAGTAATCAATCATGACACACAAAAATGAATCTTTTTAGTGCATTATTATTTGCAAAACAATTGAATTGTGACTCTAATTTGATCTCCTTTGTGCTCTGGAGGAGATTAAACAAAAATTTAAAATTACTCAATCAATGATCCAACTCATCCTCACGCCTATTTTAATTACACAGTCGCAAACAATACCACTAAATTAATAGGAAACAGGCATGCATGAATAGAATCAACTAGCGTTCTTTGACTAGCATAGAGTGATGCCTTTCTTGAGCTTTTGAATCCAGAGGTACCAAGATATATCTATCTCATATAGAATATCATATCATATCCACTTGGAAATATTGGTTGCTCTCCTTCAATACCATATCCAAGATGGTTGAAATTAATTATGATAGGTACTAGGGATATTGCTTTCAATTTGGTGAATAGAATTCAACTTATGGTTTATTACCATGTTTTGATTAATCTCCTCTACAGATGCTATCTTGAAATATACATTGCTAATACCATAAATATCCTCGTTATTTCTACTGAGATTGGGCCAAACCACAAACCATGGTGTGCATCACAAATGTATAAATCAATCTGATCAGTTGTGACGAGTTCAGATTGGCTGGTAGTCTCTCTCCAATGAACATCATAAGTATTATACTGAAGGATATCTTAACTACATTTTTTATGTTTAATTTCATGCAAAACCTGCTATTGGACACAAATTGGTTGGAGCATTTGGTGTACACCATATGGTACCAAGTGCATCGTGGTGAAGATATCAACTCAAATAGCTTATATTCATGTCATTTTTGTGTTTCTCGATGATAATTGTACGACATGATATTTTAATACCAACTATAGTGTCAACTTATCTTGAATCTATTGTACCTTGTAAGACATATTGGATCATGAAAAAGGGATAAAAAAAACATGACAATTGTCAAAAATAAAATATTGGTACTCTAGAAATTTCTATAGTCTTTCTTACTTTACATCATTCACTCGAACAATTCATTAAGATATTTATTAGAACATACGCTTTAGCGACCTCTACAATGATATTTAAGAATGATAAAATACACATGACCACAAATTCATACACGCTATTTACATACACTATATAATTCACCAAAATTTCAAAAATCAATTCAACACGTATGATTTTGTCATTTTACTCATGTTCACATTTTAGGGACTTTTGTGACATGGTTTTGTTAATGGGCATTGTTTCAAAAATGATGTAATTCTTCTTAGTAAATATAGTTTAAATTGAGCACAAAGATGGTCATTTTTTTAATATACAATCCAACTACATAAAACATAACATTGTAATAAATAATAGAAAGCATACACATTAAAACTGCATTAAAACTAAGTAATACAAAACATACACATGCGAACTAAGTAATAGAAAGCATACACATTAAAACTGCATTATGGTAAAACCAAGTTTATAAAGTGTAAAATTTGAGTATAAAGTGTACTTATTTGATCTCAAACAAGCAGAACTATGCTTGAAAAGGCCTCACCGCAAACAAGAAGCTACAATCAAAGGCAACTTGTAATTTGAAAATCAAAACAAGTTAAATGATTACTAACTTCCTCCTTTAGAGAAAGAAGATTATATGAATTTTGTAGTTTGTAAGAAAATTAGTAGAGATGCACATAAATATATGGAATTTATTTAGCATTGAAGTTAAGGTCTCTGGACAACTAAATCAAGATTGAACAACACATATTAACTCGATGACATGCATATTTATCATCAAGATTCCTTGGTTGATTCTTATTTTGTCAACAACTTTTTCGCTTTGGATCAGTCTCGTAAGTTTTAGGCTTGTGTGTCAGGTTGGGTTCTCCTAACATACTAATATTGTGTTGCGGGCATGGCTCTCGGACTTTGGATATAAAGCCTCGAACAAACTTATTTTGACCTGCCATTTGATCATGTCGATCATCCACGGTGTAGCCTCCTTTTATGTTGCCATATTTTCTATCTCCTTTCTCTCCGATCACTACCCTAACACCAATTATCTAACAATGCCCTAGGCATAAAGAATCCATTCACAACAAAACACACATTCATGCATTTCCATGCAAACAAACTACGCACAATGGTGTAGAGTGACAATGGCATCATATATAGGAGAGATGGGGGGCAACAAAGTTGCCGAGGAAATATGGGAGGACACAACATATGTGGCCAAACTTGAAAAGCGTAGAGAAACAACGAGGATGGGGTTATACACATGATGGAGAAATGAATATGAATATAAAATCAATTGTTGGCTACCACATTAAGTATTTTAACTCAATGAAGAAATCGTCTCCTTATTTTGGAATCCTATGCATAAGCATGATTAAACTATAGCAAATCAACATACTATTGCAACACACACATTTTTCTAGGCCAAATATTTCCCTTGTTTCATTTACTAAGAAGTAAAATGGTTACATAAGTTAAAGCACGTCCAAAGGTACCTCACCAGAAAAATACTACTAAAGCCTACTCTTCCACCATTATTCCGCCAAATTTCACAACCGACAACCTTACCTTTGACTCTAGTCATAATGAAAGAAGGTGTATGTGATATGTTAAGGAACAATCAGGCATTGTGCCTATTCCAGAACTTGCCCTTTTTGACGCCTTCCAACGGTGATCCAAATTTGTGCTCTGTTTGTCCACCACACCTTTACCAAGGATAGCTATTGCAACGACAAGGTGTATAAATTGTAAATCCAAACCACGAGAGGGCATACCTCCATATTTTCCTAGGGAATCAGTCGATCATAAGGTGATCTGTAATTTCTGAATAAGGCGGGCTAACCCCATGAAACACACAATTTCACTATCCCATTACTAGCGGTGGTCAACTATCCAAAGTGTGTTTGAGACCATGAGCCACTTTTTTGTGCATTTGAGAGATATCCATGTGCTCTGCATTATCGGTCTCGTGATCATGGTGGTCAGCGGGCCAAGGAAAATCCTACCTCACCAAGAGTTTTCAGCTGGTAGTGGCCCAAGAGAGATTATCTAGTTTGGCAACACAATATTTTCGAAACCATAATAATCTAAAACTTTAGCATTCTAATGCATTGGCAATGAATACTTCAGTTCCTAAGAACTGTGATTTTCTCAGTTTGGTTTACAAAAAGAGGTCAAGACATCTTTCTCATATACTACAAAAAAGATATTGGGCATACTAATATTTATAGAACTATGGTATTGTTGAAGCCAAACAGATCTAAGTTTTAAAAACCGTGGTCTTTAAAAACCCATAATATTCTTCAAATAGTCAAAAAACAAAAGGAGCTTGACGTGAAAATGCATGCTAAGATTGATTGGTTGATGACATGGATAAAGTGCCAGGATGAGATGACATGTTGATTATGCGGCGCACATGCATGACTTAGTGATGTGGATGTGTTACAAGATAAACAAAGATAAATAGTGGAATGAAGCATGTAACTAAATAATGTAGCATATTTGATGAGGTGACATGTGTGCATCTTGAGAAAAGTACAAGTAGTAGGAATTATTTATTTTGCTATATAGGACACTGAGCTGTCAAACACATCATGTGCGATCTTAGTCCAAGCAGTCACATCACATCACCGTGCAACCAAAATTCGTTAATACTCGGCTAAACCTAAATGGTGAAGGAGTTATGAGTAATATTTTTGACCAATCGACAGTGTAAGATGACACCATATCTAGCATAACTCAAGATTCTTGCAAAAAATGTAACTCAAGGTTAACTAGAAATGCATGTGGTCAAACATCAATTGTTATAGTGTCACAAACTAAAGAGTTGTTTCCTCTCGGTACCATGGACAATGTTCAGCACCGGCCATGTAACCAAACTACTCTATACACGTGGACATTCATGTGGTAATTGCATTTGGCAAACATACAGAACACACCAAATTGCTTATGTGTAGATTTGATTTTGCCATGATATATGCACCTTCTCATTCGAACTTTCCCTGGAATCCTCAGGAAATAAGGATCTCTGCGGCGCACCGCTCAATGTTGCGTGCCCTCCAACAGCATCTTAAGTAGCGCCTCGTCGTCACCAGATTCATGGGTGGAGATGGGTTTAAGGTAGTTTGAGAGTCGAATAAAGTAATTTTGCCAAGATATCAACAATTTATAGGCAAAGGCTATGAGTGCGGAGGCTTGCTCCGCTTTTCCCTTTTGCATTTTCACAATAAGTCGGTAAACCAAATCTATGTTGATGTTAATGATGTTGCTTGAGTTTGGTACTCACGTTAATTTTGGTTTAATGTCTCGGCTATCAATTACGAGTTTAATTCTGAATTTCACTTTCGCCAAATGTTGTAAGTGTTATAGTTGTGTGCAATCAAAGAAACCTCGGAAGCCTCACACGGCAGTCAAGGAGATAAACTTGGCAATTCTCACTAGTAGAAAACAGGGCTTTGCTTGGCGCCTGGCCAGCCCATTAGTCCAGGTTCAGTCACGAACCGGGACCCATGGGGGCATACGTCCCGGTTCGTGAGCCCAGGGGGCCGGCCGGGGCATCGTGGGCATTGGTCTCGGTTCGTCTGGACCCATTTGTCCCGGTTCCTGGCATGAACGGGACCAATGGGCCTCGCTCCTGGCCCACATACATTGGTCCCGGTTCGTGCCAAGAACCGGGACAGAAGGGGGAGCTTTAGTCCCGGTTCCAGCTACGAACCGGGACAAATGAGTTGCCTATATATACCCCCTCGCCGCAGCAGAGCACTCCACAGTGCTCTGTTTTTTCTGGCCGGCGAGGCGAGGGCATTTGGGTGCTCTAGCTCACCTCCTATGCACATGAGGTGTTCGATGAAATGCCTGATCCGCATTAGTTAAGCTTTCTCCTCTCGAAGCTCGACCTCCGAGCTCCATTTTCCCCGAGATTTGTCTAGGTTTAGCGGTCCATCACGTCCCGTCCCCGTCTTCACCGCCGTCGATCGCCCGCGCCGATCTCGTCGCCAGCACCACCGTAGTGAGCCTCTTGTTCTTATCTTTTTTCTGAAAGAAAAAATTCTTACTTCAGACAGATACTTGTCTAATTTTCTTACTTTTATTATTCCTTGTTATTATATAGTGCGATGGTTTTGGTTTCCGCCCCCGTCGGCCCTCGTCCTGTCTATGATTCGGATGTGGTATATATTATCTTTTTATAACTATTTGGTTCATTTATTGTTTATGACAATTATGCCCACCAACGTGACATAGATTTTATTTATCTAGGAGGTGGTTGAACCGGAAATTCCAATCGACCCTATTGTCGAGAGGTTAAATTTAGTTGAAGAAGAAAACAATTACTTGAAGGAAAAAATAAAAAAATTGAAGCGGAGAAGATGATATTGGAGTTGCATGTTGCGGATGTCGTCGATGATCACAAGATCAAGATGGATGCAATGCGGTTGAAGATTAGAAAGATTAGAAAATATGCCATTCATACCGAGCCTTGGTATCATTATGCCGTTGGATCAATTGCTACCTTGGTTGTGATTATGATCGCATTTGTTGTTGCATTGAAAGGTTTTACATAGTTTCAATGTATGGCTTAACTAAATGCTTTGGAGAGCTATATGTTGTTCAATTTGAACTATGTATGTACTTTGGTTTTAATGTGATGATGAACTACTATTAATTTGGTCACTTATCTATCCATGTGAATCTGTAATGGTTTTTGACACACATAATTATGGGTCACTTTTTAGCACATGCTATGTGGGTGAAATGATGATACCCTGCCAACTTTCAACCTTTTCAGAATTCATTTGAAATGCTTTTCAATTTCAGGGTCTTATAGCTCAAAAAAATCAGTAAATGCATGAAAAATAACAAATGAAGTCAGAAAGGTTTGAAAATTGATGATGTGGCTTTGAATGGTGCATTTTCAACACACAAAAAGTCTGGAGTTCAAATAAGTTCAAAAAAATGAAATCCCTTTGTAACAGATGAGTTTCCGTATGAAACCCTGATACTTCGAAAGAGATTGTCCATTTTGTACACGAAGTGCATCCAGTTTTTCCAATAACCCTCTCAACTTTTTAGCACATGCTATGTGGGTGAAATGATGATACCATGCCAACTTTCAACCTTTTCAGAGTTCATGTGAAATGCTTTTCAATTTCAGTGTCTTATAGCTCAAAAAAATCAGTAAATGCATGAAAAATAACAAATGAAGTCAAAAGGGTTGAAAATTGATGATGTGGCTTTGAATGATGCATTTTGAAAACACAAAAAGTCTGGAGTTCAAATAAGTTCAAAAAAAATGAAATCCCTTTGTAACAGATGAGTTTCTGTATGAAACCCTGATACTTCGAAAGAGATTGTCCATTTTGTACACGAAGTGCATCCAGTTTTTCCTATAACCCTCTCAACTTTTTAGCACATGCTATGTGGGTGAAATGATGATACCATGCCAACTTTCAACCTTTTCAGAGTTCATTTGAATTGGTTTTCAATTTCAGGGTCTTATAGCTCAAAAAAAAACCCAGTAAATGCATGAAAAATAACAAATGAAGTCAGAAAGGGTTGAAAATTGATGATGTGGCTTTGAATGGTGCATTTTGAACACACAAAAAGTCTGGAGTTCAAATAAGTTCAGAAAAATGAAATCCCTTTGTAACATTTGAGTTTCCGTATGAAACCCTGATACTTCGAAAGATATTGTCCATTTTGTACACGAAGTGCATCCAGTTTTTCCTATAACCCTCTCAACTTTTTAGCACATGCTATGTGGGTGAAATGATGATACCATGTTTCTACCTCTTGAGCACTGCGTTGGTTTTCCCTTGAATATGAAAGGGTGATGCAATAAAGTAGCGTAAGTATTTCCCTCAGTTTTTGAGAACCAAGGTATCAATCCAGTAGGAGACCACACTCAAGTCCCACGCACCTACACAAACAAATAGGAACCTTGCAACCAACGCGATAAAGGGGTTGTCAATCCCTTCACGGCCACTTGCAAAAGTGAGATCTGATAGAGATGATAAGATAATATTTTTGGTATTTTTATGATAAAAACTAAAAGTAAAGAACGCAAAGTAAAATAGATGTAAACTTATATGATGGAGAATAGACCCGGGGGCCATAGGTTTCACTAGTGGCTTCTCTCAAGAGCATAAGTATTACGGTGGGTAAACGAATTACTGTCGAGCAATTGATAGAATTGAGCATAATTATGAGAATATCTAGGTATGATCATGTATATAGGCATCACGTCTGTGACAAGTAGACCGACTCCTGCCTGCATCTACTACTATTACTCCACACATCGACCGCTATCCAGCATGCATCTAGAGTATTAAGTTCATCAAAATGGAGTAACACTTTAAGCAAGATGACATGATGTAGAGGGATAAACTCATGCAATATGATATAAACCCCATCTTTTTTTCCTCGATGGCAACAATACAATACGTGTCGTTTCCCCTACTGTCACTGGAATCGAGCACCGCAAGATTGAACCCAAAGCTAAGCACTTCTCCCATTGCAAGAAAGATCAATCTAGTAGGCCAAACCAAACTGATAATTCGAAGAGACTTGCAAAGATAACCAATCATACATAAAAGAATTCAGAGGAGATTCAAATATTGTTCAAAGATAATCTTGATCATAAACCCACAATTCATCGGATCTCGACAAACACACCGCAAAAGAAGAGTTACATCAAATAGATCTCCAAGAGAATCGAGGAGAACTTTGTATTGAGATCCAAAGAGAGAGAAGAAGCCATCTAGCTAATAACTATGGACCCGAAGGTCTGAGGTAAACTACTCACACATCATCGGAGAGGCTATGGCGTTGATGTAGAAGCCCTCCGTGAACAATGCCCCCTCCGGTGGAGCGCCGGAAAAGGCCCCAAGATGGGATCTCACGGGTACAGAAGGTTGCGGCGGTGGAAATAGGGTTTTTGCTCCGTATATGATGTTTCCAGGGTATATGGGTGAACGAAATATGCCCTAGAGGCAATAATAAAGTTATTATTTATTTCCTTATATCATGATAAATGTTTATTATTCATGCTAGAATTGCATTAACCGGAAACATAATACTTGTGTGAATACATAGACAAACAGAGTGTCACTAGTATGCCTCTACTTGACTAGCTCGTTGATCAAAGATGGTTATGTTTCCTAGCCATAGACATGAGTTGTCATTTGATTAACGGGATCACATCATTAGGAGAATGATGTGATTGACTTGACCCATTCCGTTAGCTTAGCACTCAATCGTTTAGTATGTCGCTATTGCTTTCTTCATGACTTATACATGTTCCTATGACTATGAGATTATGCAACTCCCGTTTACCGGAGGAACACTTTGTGTGCTACCAAACGTCACTACGTAACTGGGTGATTATAAAGGTGCTCTACAGGTGTCTCCAAAGGTACTTGTTGGGTTGGCGTATTTCGAGATTAGGATTTGTCACTCTGATTGTCGGAGAGGTATCTCTGGGCCCTCTCGGTAATGCACATCACTTAATCCTTGCAAGCATTGCAACTAATGAGTTAGTTGTGGTATGATGTATTACGGAACGAGTAAAGAGACTTGCCGGTAACGAGATTGAACTAGGTATTGAGATATCGACGATCGAATCTCGGGCAAGTAACATACCGATGACAAAGGGAACAGTGTATGTTGTTATGCGGTCTGACCGATAAAGATCTTCGTAGAATATGTGGGAGCCAATATGAGCATCCAGGTTCCGCTATTGGTTATTGACCGGAGACGTGTCTCGGTCATGTCTACATAGTTCTCGAACCCGTAGGGTCCGCACGCTTAACGTTTCGATGACAGTTATATTGTGAGTTTATATGTTTCGATGTACCGAAGGTTGTTCGGAGTCCCGAATGTGATCACGGACATGACGAGGAGTCTCGAAATGATCGAGACATGAAGATTGATATATTGGATGACTATATTCGGACACCGGAATGGTTCCGGGGGTTATCGGATATATACCGGAGTACCGGGGGGTTACTGGACCCCCCCCCCCACGCCCGGAGGCTATTGGGCCTCATGGGCCAAATTGGTGGAAGAGGAGAGGCGGCCAAGGGGCAGCCGCGCGCCCCTCCCCCCCCCCCCAAGTCTGAATTGGACAAGGAGGGGGGCGGCGCCCCCCCTTTCCTTTCCCCCTCTCTCCTTCCCTCTCCTCTCCTAGTCCAACAAGGGAGGGAGTCCTACTCCCGGTGGGAGTAGGACTCCTCCTGGCACGCCTCCTCCTGGCCGGCCGCACCTCCCCCCCTTGCTCCTTTATATACGGGGGAAGGGGGGTACCCTAGACACAACAATTGATCGTTTCATCTTTTAGCCGTGTGCGGTGCCCCCTCCACCATAGTCCACCTCGATAATACTGTAGCAGTGCTTAGGCGAAGCCCTGCGTCGGTAGAACATCATCATCGTCATGACGCCGTCGTGCTGACGAAACTCTCCCTCAACACTCGGCAGGATCGGAGTTCGAGGGACGTCATCGGGCTAAACATGTGCTGAACTCGGAGGTGCCGTGCGTTCGGTACTTGATCGGTCGGTTCGTGAAGACGTACGACTACATCAACCGCGTTGTGCTAACGCTTCCGCTTTCGGTCTACGAGGGTACGTGGACAACACTCTCCCCTCTCGTTGCTATGCATCACCATGATCTTGCGTGTGCGTAGGAATTTTTTTGAAATTACTACGTTCCCCAACAATGGGTATATATAGGCGAAAGAGGTCGATCAGGAGAGCTACGAGGGGCCCACGAGGGTGGGGGCGCGCCCAGGGGGGCAGGCGCGCCTCCCTGCCTTGTGGCCTTCTCGTTGATTGCTTGACGTCCACTCCAAGTCCTCTGGATCACGTTTGTTCCGAAAATCATCTTCCCGATGGTTTCATTCCGTTTGGACTCCGTTTGATATCCTTTAACTTCGAAACACTGAAATAGGCAAAAAAACAACAATTTGGGCTGGGCCTCCGGTTAATAGGTTAGTCCCAAAAATAATATAAAAGTGTGTAATAAATCCCATTAAACATCCAAAACAGAATATATAATAGCATGGAACAATCAAAAATTATAGATACGTTGGAGACGTATCAAGCATCCCCAAGCTTAATTCCTGCTCGTCCTCGAGTAGGTAAATGATAAAAAGAGAATTTTTTATGTAGAATGCTACTTGGCATAATTTTCAATGTAATTCTCTTATTTGTGGCATGAATATTCAGATCCGAAATATTCAAGATAAAAGTTTAATATTGACATAAAAGTAATAATACTTCAAGCATACTAACTAAGCAATTATGTCTTCTCAAAATAACATGGCCAAAGAAAGTTCATCCCTACAAAATCATATAGTTTGGTCATGCTCCATTTTCGTCACACGAGAATGCTCTAATTATGCACAACCCCGATGACAAGCCAAGCAATTGTTTCATACTTTAGTAATCTCAAACTTTTTTCAACTTTCACGCAATATATGAGCGTGAGCCATGGATATAGCACTATGGGTGGAATAGAATATGATGATGGGGGTTATGTGGAGAAGACAAAAAAGGAGAAAGTCTCACATTGATGCAGCTAATCAACGGGCTAGGGAGATGCCCATCGATTGATCTTAATGCAAGGAGTAGGGATTGCCATGCAACGGATGCAAAAGAAACTAAGTGGGTGTGCATCCAACTTGCTTGCTCAAGAAGACCTAGGGCATTTGAGGAAGCCCATTGTTGGAATATACAAGCCAAGTTCTATAATGAAAATTTCCCCCTAGTATATGAAAGTGACAAAACAAGAGACTCTCTATCATAAAGATCATGGTGCTACTTTGAAGCACAAGTGTGGAAAAAAGATAGTAGCATTGCCCCTTTTTTATTTTCATTTTTTGGGACTTTTTTTATTTGGCCTTTCTCTCTCTGTTTTTTTGGGACAATGCTCTATGAATGATGATCATCACATTTCTATTTATTTACAACTCAATGATTACAACTCGGTACTAGAACAAAGTATGGCTCTATATGAATGCCTCCGGTGGTGTACCGGGATGGGCAATGAATCAAGAGTGACATGTATGGAATAATATGCATGGTGTCTTTGCCACAAATATGATGTCAACTACATGATCATGCAAGGCAATATGACAATGATGAAGCGTGTCATGATAAACGGAACGGTGGAAAGTTGCATGGCAATATATCTCGGAATGGCTATGGAAATGCCATAATAGGTAGGTATGGTGGCTGTTTTGAGGAAGATATAAGGAGGTTTATGTGTGATAGAGCGTATCGTATCACGGGGTTTGGATGCACCGGCGAAGTTTGCACCAACTCTCGAGGTGAGAAAGGGCAATGCACGGTACCGAAGAGGCTAGCAATGATGGAAGGATGAGAGTGCGTATAATCCATGGACTCAACATTAGTCATAAAGAACTCACATACTTATTGCAAAAATCTACAAGTCATCAAAAACCAAGCACTACGCGCATGCTCCTAGGGGGATAGATTCGTAGGAAAAGACCATCGCTCGTCCCCGACCGCCACTCATAAGGAGGACAATCAAAGAACACCTCATGTTTCAAATTTGTTACACAACGTTTACCATACGTGCATGCTACGGGACTTGCAAACTTCAACACAAGTATTTCTCAAATTCACAATTACTCAACTAGCACAACTTTAATATCACTACCTCCATATCTCAAAACAGTCATCAAGCATCAAACTTTTCTTAGTATTCAACGCACTTATAAGAAAGTTTTTACTAATCTTGGACGCCTATCATATTAGGACTAATTTCATAATTTAAGCAAATTACCATGCTGTTCTGTAGGACTCTCAAAATGATATAAGTGAAGCACGAGAGAATAATAATTTCTATAAAACAAAACCACCACCATGCTCTAAAGGATATAAGTGAAGCACTAGAGCAAAAACTATATAGCTCAAAAGGTATAAGTGAAGCACATATAGTATTCTAATAAATTCCGAATCATGTGTGTGCCTCTCAAAAGTGTATTCAGCGAGGATGATTGTGGTAAACTAAAAAGCAAAGACTCAAATCATACAAGACGCTCCAAGCAAAACACATATCATGTGGTGAATAAAAATATAGCTCCAAGTAAAGTTACCGATGGACGAAGACGAAAGAGGGGATGCCTTCCGGGGCATCCCCAAGCTTAGGCTTTTGGTTGTCCTTGAATTTTACCTTGCGGTGCCTCGGGCATCCCCAAGCTTAGGCTTTTGCCAATCCTTGTTCCATAATCCATCAAATCCTTACCCAAAACTTTAAAACTTCACAACACAAAACTCAACAGGAAATCTCATGAGCTCCGTTAGCGAAAGAAAACAAAACACCACTTCAAGGTACTGTATTGAACTCATTCTTTATTTATATTGGTGTTAAACCTACTGTATTCCAACTTCTCTATGGTTTATAAACTGTTTTACTAACCATAGACTCGTCAAAATAAGCAAACAACACACGAAAAACAGAATCTGTCAAAAACAGAACAGTCTGTAGTAATCAGATTTGTTAGAAAACTTCTGGAACTCCAAAAATCCTGAAAAACTAGGACAACCTGTACGATTTGCGTACTGATCTACTACAAAATGAATCGGTAATTCATCATGTTCTGGTGAGTTTAAACAATTATATTCATGAGCGCAAAGTTTCTGTATTTTTCAGCAAGATCAAATAACTATCATCCAAGAAGGTCCTATTGGTTCTACTTAGCACAAACACTAATTAAAACACAAAAACAAATCTAACCAGATGCTAGATCAAAAGTTTATTCCTAAACAGGAGCAAAAAGCAAAAAACTTAAAATAAAATTGGGTTGCCTCCCAACAAGCGCTATCGTTTAACGCCCCTAGCTAGGCATAAAAGATAAGGATAGATCTAGATATTGCCATCTTTGGGAGGCAACTCTTCAATAAAACACTTATAACCCTTAGGAGTTTCCTTATTTTTATTAATGATTAAACCCCTCGGCAAGAAATCAGGAAAATCATTTGTAGCAAAAGGTTCCTTATTGATAGCAAGAAAGTTGGGGTGAACAATTATGGATTTGAGATCCGCGTTTTCCTTACTAGAAGTTTCACCCTTATTTTTAGGAACATACATCAATTTGGCAATTTTAGTAGGAGGTTTTGGAGTATTTTTCGCGGAAGAAAAGGCAGACCCTAAGTTGGTAATAATATCCTCGATTTTATCAATTGTAGTGGAATCTTGATCTATCTTTTCATTAACCATGGGTTCCTTTTCTTTGAAATTTTTAAAAGCAACGCCTACCTTAGATCCATATTGGGTAATTTGGTTGTGGATCTTTTTATCCAAATTTTCAATCAACTCTACTGTGGAAACTTTATTTTCAATAATTTCAAGCCTTTGCATCACATATTCCAAAGTTAAAATAGTTCCATTAACCAAGAGAGGTGGTGGCACAAACAAATCTATCATAGCATTATAAGAATCAAAAGTATGGCTACCCAAAAAAATCCCTCCGGTAATGGTATCAAGAATATATCTATTCCAGGGAGTGATGCCTACATAAAAATTGCGAAGAAGAACGGAAGTAGATTGCTTCCTAGTAGATCTATTTTGCGCATTGCAAATTCTATACCAAGCATCTTTTAGAATTTCTCCCTCCCTTTGTTTAAAATTAAGAACTTCATTCTCGGGAGACAAAGGAGTGGATAAAGGAATAGCCATAATGATGAGGCAAGCGAAAAAAGAGGCGAACGGAAAAAGAGGGCGAATAAAACGGCAATGGTGAAGTGGGGGAGAGGAAAACGAGAGACAAATGGCAAATAATGTAATGCGAGGGATTAGAGTTTGTGATGGGTGCTTGGTATGTCTTGACTTGTGCGTAGACTCCCCGGCAACGACGCCAGAAATGGCTCGTTGACTGGAAATCAAATCTTGACTTGACTTGGTGCACACCTCCCCGGCAACGGCGCCAGAAATCCTTCTTGCTACCTCTTAAGCACTGCGTTGGTTTTCCCTTGAAGAGGAAAGGGTGATGCAGTAAAGTAGCGTAAGTATTTCCCTCAGTTTTTGAGAACCAAGGTATCAATCCAGTAGGAGACCACGCTCAAGTCCCACGCACCTACACAAACAAATAAGAACATTGCAACCAACGCGATAAAGGGGTTGGCAATCCCTTCACGGCCACTTGCAAAAGTGAGATCTGATAGAGATGATCAGATAATATTTTTGGTATTTTTATGATAAAGACTAAAATTAAAGAACGCAAAGTAAAATAGATGTAAACTTATATGATGGAGAATAGACCCGGGGGCCATAGGTTTCACTAGTGGCTTCTCTCAAGAGCATAAGTATTACCGTGGGTAAACGAATTACTGTCGAGCAATTGATAGAATTGAGCATAGTTATGAGAATATCTAGGTATGATCATGTATATAGGCATCACGTCCGTGACAAGTAGACCGACTCCTGCCTGCATCTACTACTATTACTCCACACATCGACCGCTATCCAGCATGCATTCAGAGTATTAAGTTCATAAGAACAGAGTAACGCTTTAAGCAAGATGACATGATGTAGAGGGATAAACTCATGCAATATGATATAAACCCCATCTTTTTATCCTCGATGGCAACAATACAATACGTGTCGTTTCCCCTACTGTCATTGGGATCGAGCACCGCAAGATTGAACCCAAAGCTAAGAACTTCTCCCATTGCAAGAAAGATCAATCTAGTAGGCCAAACCAAACTAATATTTCGAAGAGACTTGCAAAGATAACCAATCATACATACAAGAATTCAGAGGAGATTCAAATATTGTTCAAAGATAATCTTGATCATAAACCCACAATTCATCGGATCTCGACAAACACACCGCAAAAGAAGAGTTACATCAAATAGATCTCCAAGAGAATCAAGGAGAACTTTGTATTGAGATCCAAAGAGAGAGAAGAAGCCATCTAGCTAATAACTATGGACCCGAAGGTCTGAGGTAAACTACTCACACATCATCGGAGAGGCTATGGTGTTGATGTAGAAGCCCTCCATGATCAATGCCCCCTCCGGCGGAGCGCCGGAAAAGGCCCCAAGATGGGATCTCACGGGTACAAAAGGTTGCGGCGGTGGAAGTAGGGTTTTTGCTCCGTATATGATGTTTCCAGGGTATATGAGTATATATATAGGCGAACGAGGTCGGTCAGGAGAGCTACGAGGGGCCCACGAGGGTGGGCGGCGCGCCCAGGGGGACAGGCGCGCCTCCCTACCTCGTGGCCTCCTCGTTGATTGCTTGACGTCCACTCCAAGTCCTCTGGATCATGTTTGTTCCGAAAATCACGTTCCCGAAGGTTTCATTCCATTTCGACTCCGTTTGATATGCTTTTCCTTCGAAACATTGAAATAGGCAAAAAAAACAGCAATTTGGGCTGGGCCTCCGGTTAATAGGTTAGTCCCAAAAATAATATAAAAGTGTATAATAAAGCCCATTAAACATCCAAAACAGAATATATAATAGCATGGAACAATAAAAAATTATAGATACGTTGGAGACGTATCACATGCCAACTTTCAACCTTTTATAAACCTCTAGTATTTTTTAAACTAAAATTACATAAAATTTATGCAACTAAAATTATCAAAGTATTTTCTGTTCAAAACATAAAAAGCAGAAAGAATTATCATAAAGAATTTTTTATTAGAAACTTTAGTAGCAAAAAGAATTTTCATAAAGAATTTTTTTTGATAGAAACTAAAATAACAAAATCTGTTTTTGAATATAATGATAAAACGCAGTAATATTAAATAGCAGGAAAAAGAATCACTCAAAATATATTTTTATAGTGAAGTTATTCACAAACTAGTGATTCACACAAATTTCAAAGAATTAAAATTTAAACTATTCAAATTTGGAAACTAATGGAGTAACAGAAAGTTTATAATTATTCTGACCTAATAGCAAAAAGAATAAAAAAATAAAGCAAAAATCAAAAGAAATAAAATAATTCAAAAAACAAAAAAAATACTGGAAAAAAATAAAAAAATTCCACCTAATGGGCCACACGGCCTGCATACGACTAGAAACCCATCTGTACATGGGCCAGGATTCAGGCCCGCAGGCCCAATAGGCCAACATGGCAGTGACAAGGGTAGGCAAGTACTGCCTGCATATTAGAGAGGAGCTCAGCACCTGAGCCGCAACGCAGCTTATAAACAGGTGCTGAGCTCTCTCAGCTAGCGAGGTGGGACTAAACTTCCCACCGCACCGCGCCAACACAAGGCCTTTGGTCCCGGTTGGTGGCACAAACCGGAACCAATGCCCCCCTTTGGTCCCGGTTCGTGGCACCAACCGGAACCAATGCCCCACCTTTAGTCCCGGTTGGTGCCACCAACCGGGATCAACGGTCCCTGTTTCCTGCCCTTTGGGCTGCTGAAAAGAGACCTTTGGTCCCGGTTGGTGACACCAACCGAGACTAAAGGGGGCTTTGGTCCCGGTTGGTGCTACCAACCGGGACCAAAGGTGTGGCTATATAAGCCAACACTTAGGAAAATTTCACTTCTCATCTCGCAGTTGCCGCCCCGACGACACCAACGACATCGATGCCGCCAGGCTGCCCCGACGCTGCCCGCCGCCCTCGCCGTCACCCGCGCCCCTCGCTCGACGCTGTCGCCCTTCGTTGCCCATGCCCCGACGGGCGCCGCCCCGGCCCTGCCCCGATGCGCGCCGCCCCCATCGTCGCCGTCGCCCTGCCCCGCCCCCTTCGTCGCCGTCGCCCCTACCCCAAGCGCGCGCCCCTGCCCCGTCGCCGCCTCGCCGCCGACCCCGCGCCCCTCCTCACCTTGGTCCGGACGGTGCCCCTGTCTTTTTTTCATATATATGATGATATATATGCTTGTTTTTCATATATATGCTTGTTTTTTCATATATATGATGATATATATACATGTTATCATAATTGTTTTTGTTCATATATATGATGATATTTTATAGAATATGATGTTTTTTGTTCATAGATGATCATATATATGATGTATGCATGGATGTGGGTGAAATATGATTTTTTTTGTTCATAGAATATGATGTTTTTTTTGTTCATGAGAGGGGCGGGGACGTCGAGGAAGTTGTACTGTTTAGGGTTAGGGTGATTGAGGAAGAAGGAAAATAAGGAAAAAGAAGAAAAGAGGAAGAAGGATAAAGGAGAAGAAGAAGGAGAAGAAGAGGAGAAAAAAATAAGAAGAGGAAGTAGAAGCAAAAAAGGAGAATAAGAAGGAATAGAGGAGAAGAAGAAAAATAGAAATTTTCTATTTTTTTCTTCTTCTCCTCTATTCCTTCTTCTTCTCCTCTTTTTTTCTTCTATTTTTTCTTCTTCTCCTCTTTTTTTAGATGTATTTTTTGTATGTATGTATGTATGAGGGATCATAGATGTACTTTTTAGAATTTTCAATCGTGCATAGACCGTTTTTAGACCACGGGAGCACCCCCCCCCCCTATCGTTGCAAAAGTTGCTAAGTGATATTAAGAAGGAAGAAGAAGAAGGAGAGGAAAAAGGAAAATAAGAAGAGGAAGAGAGGAGAAGAAGAGGAGAGGAAGAAGAGGAGAAATAAATAAGAGGAAAAAAGAAGAAAAAGACGAGGAGAAGAACAAAGGAATAGAGGAGAAGAAGAAAAAAATATTCTATTTTTTCTTCTTCTCCTCTATTCCTTTCTTCTTCTCCTCTTTTTTTTCCTTCTTTTTTTTCTTCGATCTTCTCCTCTATTCCTTTCTTCTTCTGCTCTTTTTTCTTCTTCGTCTTCTTATTTTTCATCGGGTATGTCGTTCTCGATATACCCCCTCCCCGGTAACTTCAACATGAGGGGGGGTCGATATACCCCCTCCCCGATAACTTCGACATGAGGGGGCGGGAGGGGGTCGACGAGGGTTCGAGGGGGCGAGGGTCAGGAAATAGCTAGGGTAGAGGGTCGAGGGTCGCCGAGGTTTCAAGGGTTCGAGGGTAGTCGAGGTGTCGAGGGGTCGTGGGTCGAGGGTCGAGGGTCGCCGAGGGGCCGAGGGTCGAGGGGTCGAGGGTCAAGGGTTCGAGGGTCGTCGAGGGGCCGAGGGGTCGAGAGGTTGCCTAGCTAGTGTCAGAGTATTGAAGAAATCCATGGCTTTTGCATATGAACCCTTGAAGCGTTGCCGAGGCCACCCAAATTTACCAAGTTAAAAGAGCGTTGTCGTCGAGGCCACCCCGAACCCTTGAAGCGTTGCCGAGGCCACCCCAAACCTGGGAGAAGCGTCGAGGCCACTAATATGATTCCTTTGTTTTGATTAGGTAGCTAGGTCTACGTTTGCCACTAATATATCCACCTACTTCATGTTTGTATAATAATTGCCATGTTGTAATATTTGCAGAAACAATGGAGCACGGATGAGAGGAGGCAGCAGAAGAGGTGTTGGGGGACATAATCTTAGCCGGAGGTGATGTCTTCTCGTATCTTAACGACAATGATGGTCTGGAAGGACAGGGTGAAGAAGGAGGCTACGGTGATCGAACAATGGAGGATGAAAGACATGATTATGATGGCTCCGGTGACCCAATGCCGGTGCAAGAAGGAGACCGTGATGACGGCTCCGGTGACCGAACAGAGTCCGGCCAGGTATATATATTAGTTAAGCCTGTGCTAACTAGCTAATTGATGCATTCATTGTTTTGGTATGTACACATATTAATTAACTCTCGTCTTTCTTCTTTTTTCTAGCCCTCCGGATCGAGCACAACTTCAGTAAAGAGACGAGGCCCGAAGAAAAAGTTGCGCTTGGATGAAAGGTTTGAGATCATAGCAATCGCGCATGATGGCCAACCGATTGAACCCATCCGGACAAAGGAATCATTTGTTGCTCAGTGCGGGGTTCTTGTTAGGGACAAGATCCCGATCAGCATCCACCAATGGTGTAAGCCTAAGAAGGAAGACCCTGAGGTGTCTTATGTCAACGATATGCAGAAAGATGATCTTTGGACTGTGCTGAAGGCAAATTTCACCCTACCGCCAGAGGAGGATCCGGAGAAGCCAATTAAAGAGCAATTGATCAAGTCTCATGCTCTTAAGAAGATGGCAGAACTATTCAGGAGGTGGAAGAATGAGCTGAAAACATCGTTTGTCGGCCAAGAAAAGACACCAGAATTCACCGGCCGGTATGAGAAGATCAGAGACAAGAGTAAGAAGATGTCAGCGACAAACAAGAAAAATGTTGCGAAGAAGAAGCTTCACCATCGCACGGGGTCAGGTGGCTACCTCAAAGCCCAGCCGTTGTGGGCCAAGGCTGAGAATGACCTGGTTGATAAAGGGGTCGAACTAGAGACATTGAACTGGCCACACCGTTGCCGGACTTGGTTCTTCGGGGTTGGCGGAACCTTGGACCCTGTATCAGGGAAGTGCGTTTGGACGAACGAGCAACTGCGAATACCCGTCACAAAACTTCAGCAGTATATCGATGCAGCACAGCTAGGGACATTCATTCCAGACAGAGAGAACGACGAGCTCACAATGGCCCTTGGGAATCCTGAGCACCCTGGACGGACACGAGGCATGCCAGGCTCCGTTCTGTGGAAGGCTGGGTTTCCGGACATAGGCGGTTACAAATGCCAGGAGAGAAGGAAGAAAGTGGAGCAGACCCAACTGCAAGCGCTGCACGCAAGGGTACGAGCGATAGAGGAACGAGAAGCAGTTCGCAGCAAGCGACATACCGAAGCTACCCCGCCATCTCAGCGGAGAAGCAGCATGGCTTCCACCGAGCTGCTTCAGCTGGAGCCTGTCTTCACGGCTCCTGCTAGCTACCCCGTGGATGCTATCACGGAGTCTCAACATTGCCACCTTATGACGCAATGGCAGAACTTGAAAGTCAAGGCGGCTGTCGGCTCTGTTCGACCTCCTGAACCCGACGCAACTTTTCACTGCCGTCCAATTCCAGAAGGATATGCTAGGGTGACGGTGGATGAAATAACGGAGGGATTTGAGGACCTCGAGCTTGACCACCCTACCGGTGAAGGCGAGACTCAGCTGGGTTCTGCTCTGAAGACTCCATGCCTATGGCGGAAGGAGCTCATCAACCTTTTGAATTGGACGCCTCCGCCTCCTCCTCCTCCTCCAGCGAGTCAGGGCACTTCGCCTCCTCATCCGCCTCCTTCTCCGGAGAGTTATCAGGGCACTCAACCTCCTTATCTGGTGCGTGGAGGCACTCCGCCTCCTTCTCCGCCTGCGCCGGAGCGCCAGAGCAGCCAGCCTCCTCCTTCTCCGCCTCGTCAGCAAGGGCGGAAGAGACCCGCCGCCACTCCGGCTGCTCCGGCGCGTCGTAGTCCTTCTCCTCCACCTCGTAAGCAAGGAAAGAAGACAGCCGTAGCCGCTCCGTCTGCTCCGGCGTCTAGCAGTACAACCAGAGGCGGGAGGCAATACAGATTCGGTCCATCTCTCAAGCCTCTAGAGAAGTTACCATACAAGAGGACAGTGGAGGAAAACGTGGAGGTCTGTCAAACCCAAGTGAGGGACTTCTTTGAAGGGGCGAAAGCAAAGAAACATCCACCTCCGGAGGAGAAGATAGATCTGGTGAAAGCGAAGCGCACTATGGATGCCCTGAAGAAACCACCAAAGTCTCCACCGAAAGGCAACTATGAGCACATTATTGAAAGGTCATACATCGAAGCGGAGCGGTCGGGAAGTACTATAGGTGATCAAAGGTTAGCAGAACGACGAGCTGGGAAAAAAATTGCCCAGCTCGGCGAACAAGCAAACCAATCGTGCCCCCTGCTCAAGGTGTCTAGCGATTTTGTCACTAATCATCCGGTGATTTTACCCAGTACCCATCTTGGAGATTACCTGCCCGACGATGTACATTATGATTTCTTGGAGGTGGACGAACACAAATACCATTACGGGAAGCCTCTCGTCAAAGATGAAAGATCTCTAACAACGATGATGCGAAGATTCCATGATTGGTACATGAAAACCTGCAGAGAGTCTGGGAGGCAGAATACTTTGACGTTGAGAGTTAAATAGGAGCATGACCTCATTGGAAATGATCTGTTGAATGTTCCATTTGAGGAGTTCTTCCAGTTTTTCAATCAAAAGGCCCTCGATAAATTAACGGGCACTTGCTACTGTCTGTAAGTACTACTTCTGTCATTAAGTCTCTATATATAGGTCAGCTCTTCATTGCATGTATATATAATTATCCTCACTATATTATGAAGATTGAAGATCGCCGAATTGAAGAAAAGACAAATCGGTGATGTTGGGTTCATTAGCACAAATCTCATAGATGCATATACGGTTGAATTTCAGGCCAAAGATACCGAGGCCAACTTGCTATGATCGTTGGTATTAAATCAAAACAAAGCTATAATGCTCTTTCCTTACAACTTCAAGTGAGTGTTACTGTCTTGTGCATATTCGGTTTCCCTTATTAGTCGAGGTTATAGTAATGTAATTGATGAGTTATGCATGCGTGCGCAGGTTCCACTATATTCTCCTAGAGATTAAGCTTGAGCAGGGACTAGTAATCATCTTAGACTCGAGACGAAAAGATCCCTAGGAGTATGCGGACATGACTGAAATGCTCGAGAAGTAAGTTAAATCGATCATTATCGCACCATATCGGCAACTTTGTTCATTTCCTGATATCAAGTAATTGTTTTCTTTGTCTGGCAGGGTTTGGAAAAAATTCACCTCAAAAGCTCCGGGACTGCCGAAGAAGCTGCAATTTAAACACCCGAAAGTAAGTACTACTAGCATGTTCTACGCATCTCCTAGTGATTCAAGCGCTAGTTTCATCAATACCATTTAGCATGCTTGCTTATCAGTTTGATTGACCTCTATTTCTTGTAAAGTGGTTGTGGCAGGAAGTCGAGAATAATTACTGTGGATACTACATTTGCGAGTCCATCCGCCACACGACCTGTGAGCGGGGCTACTCTAAAAAATAATATGAAGTGCGTAAGCAATAATATTCACAATTTTATTTTATTACCAACATTTGTGTTGAGTTTCATTCATTCATATAAATGTATTGACCCCCTTCTTCAAATTAGATGTTTCAGATGCGGGATGAACTCCTAGCACCAGATCGCATGCGAGCAATTCAAGAGGAATTGGCGGCATTCTTTCTTGACCACGTGATCGATAAAGATGGAGAATACCATGTGGACCCTGAGTTCATATATAATTAGGGGATTATATTGTAAGAGATCTTATATTGTATATATGTAGCCAGTAGCGTCAGATAGATATACGAAAACTTGTTGTTTGACCAATCCCTTGGAGAAGGAGAGGTCGATATCACTTCTCTTTGTATGCATATGTTCATGACGATCTTCTATTTCCTTCATTTTTGCTTACTAGCTAGCGTGTCGAGTCCTCTCTATACGTATAGTATGTAGCGTCGACCAAGCACGGAGATAAGAGAGGACACTTCTCTCTATTAATTAGCTAGCTAACACAATATATGAAACACCTAAATTACCCCCCCCCAAAACCCCCAAAACCTACCCCCTTTCAAAAAAACATCAGCTCCTGCCAGCTGCTCACGCGTGGATGCCTATTGGTCTCGGTTGGTGCCACCAACTGGGACCAAAGGCCCTCCTGCCTGGGCTCGCCGCACCGGCCACGTGGAGGCCCATCTGTCCAGGTTCGTGTAAGAACCAGGACTAAAGGCCTAGGGCTTTAGTAACGACTTTTTAGTCCGGTTCAACAACCGGGACAAATGGCCATTTTTCTACTAGTGTCTATAGCTCATTCATGATCTATGTGAGATGGATGGTGTGTTGCCAAAAGGTGAAAAGAAAAAATTCATGATGTTCATTGATGATGCAACTATCTTTTGCTATGTTTATCTATTGCAAACTGAAGACAAAGCTTTTGACTAATTTAAAATCTATAAGGTTGAACTAGAAAAACAATTAGTGAGAAAGATCAAGCATTTAGGTCATATCATGGTGGTGAGTACTTTCCCAAAACATTTGATGAAATCTGTGAGGAACATGGTATTATTCATGAGAGGACACGTCCCTATTCTCCCCAATCAAATAGGGTAGACTAGAGGAAAAAACATGTGTTTACTTCAATGTCATGTTAGACACTGTTGGTTTATCTGATGCTTGGTGGGGGAGGCTTTGTTGACTTCATGTCATGCCTGAATAGAGTTCCTAAAAGAATAAAAATAAGACCCCTTGTGAGTAGTGGGTTGGAACAAATCCATCATTTTCTTATTTGCGCACTTGGGGATGCTTGGTGAAAGTCAATATTCCAAAGGGCATCTTTGTTCTCAAGAGCAACTTGCAAGGCATCATTGATTTTAACAAAGTCAAATTGATAAGAAGACATGGCTTCCTCAAGTGATACTATAATGAAATTCTCTTCATGTAGTTCGTGCTCGAAGAGTTCAACTCTCTACTTTTCCTCTCTGAGGAGGTTTTTGACGTTCTCAAAAAAATCATCACGTTCGGTGAGTGACTTAAGGAGCCAAAGCAAGCACGAGCTTCACCATAAAGAGTCTTCATGAAAGCCATCAAGGAATCCTCATCATTATCCACACCGCCATCACATTCATCCTCCAACACCTCACATGAAACATTGGGAGTGTGGATGGTGTGTTTAGAAAGTTTGGACTATGTTTTTACCTCTTTAGCAATGAGGCATCAATGAGAAGGGTTTGTCCTCGCTAGGGGAGTTGAAGAGGCCAGTGGAGGACGAGGAGGTAGTGGCATGCACAGCAATGGCGGTTGTGCCCACATGATCATCATCACCGCCATCTTCATCTCCGGACATGTACTCCTCATGAACAAGTGCCTTGTCATCTTTCCTCTTTGTGAACTCGATGAACTTCTTCTTGAGCACAAGCTTCTCGGACTTGTCTTCACATCTCTCATATGGGCAATCATGCACAGAGTGTCTTGGACTATCGCAATTGTAGCACTTTCTTCATCCAAACGATCTTCCTTGAAGAATCTTCCCTTTGTTTGCCATGGTACGCGTGTATTTCTTGACCAAGAGGGCCAAGTCTTCTACAAAATCATTGGCTAGGCAAGAGGTGTCACCCTCTTCTTTACAACTTTCTTCAACCTCATCTTCTTCCCTTGGAGGGCGAGCAACCACCTTCTTGGCCTTCAAAGCAAGGTTTAAATTGTTGGTTTCTTGAGCAATGGCAAAGGTCTTCTTGGAATTGCTCTCCAAAAGAACATGAGTGGAGAAGGTAGACACAACTTGAGCTGCGGTCAACTTGTGGTAGTCCAGGTGTTGGTATATCATCAGCACCGTGGTGTGTTCCATGAGAACCATGGCATCTATGAACTTGTCCTTGGTAAAATCATCATTTTCCCA
Source organism: Triticum aestivum (assembly GCF_018294505.1). Taxonomy (NCBI): domain Eukaryota; kingdom Viridiplantae; phylum Streptophyta; class Magnoliopsida; order Poales; family Poaceae; genus Triticum; species Triticum aestivum. The sequence continues at coordinate 589,441,343 of NC_057814.1, read as the reverse complement.
AGAGCATCCAAAGGGTCTCAAATTTAGCACAAGGGAATTCAACCTTCAATACACTTCTTCTGCGATCTCAGCATTATTTCTCACAAATAAATTGACTTCTTGTTGAAGTAAAGCCAACCGAGATCTCCGAATTGCTTCATCACCTTCAAGGGCCTCCTCAAGGCAACCCCAAATTTCCTTGGAGGTCTTGAGAAGAAAAATGAAGTCACTATAGTCATCGGTCACTACGGTGTGCAATATGTTGTGGGCGGTGGCATTGAGTTGATCATCAACCGCTTCCCTAGGAGTAAGATTCATGGGATCCTTGGGGTTGAATCCGGTGACCAAAATCCCCCGATAGTTGCGTAGATGAACTGCGAATGTGAGACTCCGTTTCTAGCTTCCACTTAGCAAATGTGTTAGCTTTCAAAGGGGGCGGAGGCCCAAAAGGATTAATGCGAGGGTGTGCAAGGGTTGAGGAGAATAAAAAGGCTCCGCAACATTATACTTGGGAGCAGGCGTGCGACCTAGTGATGCAAGTGGTTCCCTCGAGTCCTCTACATCATGAACTTAATTTGGATTGAATGAGTTTGATGCGGGTGTAGAGGGCTTTAAGCGATCATCGATTTCCTCTTTAACTGAGGAGCGAACCTCTTTCAACATTGCGGTTTTGTGGTCCGCAAACATTGAAAGAACATCTGCCACGGTTAAAGCGGCAACTGGGTTTATGGGGCTACGGGAGAAATGGCTTGAGGTATGGCAACCTCGGTCGCGGTAGGAGATAGTTTTAGACCATATCCTACAAGTAGTGATGCACCTCCCATATCCTCAAGATCGTCCATATCCTTAAGGATGTAAAACCTTATATGAGAGCACAAGGCTCTGATACCAATTGAAAGGATCCACACGGTCGACTAGGAGACTGCAAATTTTCATCTTGTTTGTCAATTTTAGGGATAAGCGAATAAATAGAGTTCACTAAATATGCAACAAGGTGAACAAAACCTAAATGACAAACAACCTTAGAGCTAACTATGCTAGGCAACAATCTAGTTAGCAAGCCAACTAGCATACAAAGCAAAGTAATGTGCGGAAAAGGATTAACCACAAGTCAGACGAGGACGTGAATTTTATCCCAAAGTTCACTCTTCCTTGCAGAACAACTAATCTCGGTTTAAAGAGGTGCTGGAGCCAAAGCTTATGGAATGCCATGGAAGGCTCACCGTATTCTCTTTCGAGTCAGCCCCAACGGATGAGCCTCGAATCACTCGGGGTTGGTCTTGAAGGCGACCACCACACCTTTAAAATTTTGTCCGGAGCACGCCACAAGCAAGGAAGCTTCCGGAGGAACCTCTAACCGCCTAGGAGCCCAGTCTCCAAGAGTAACAAGTTAATGGTAGACAAATATTGTGGGGAACATGATTTTAGTTTGGTTAAAGTGTAGATCGGGTCTTGCTCTCCCAGTCCCCAAAGTTTTAGCAAGTTAGGGTGGAGGGATTGAGAGTATTGAGAAAAATGAGGTGTAGCAATGGTGGAGCTCAACCAGACATTAGGGTTAATTAGGGGATGGAGGTGGAAGAAGGCCCCTCAAATAGTGTTCTTGGTCGGGTGGGCTTTTCAGCCCGTTGGACCTCGTACGCACGGGGTACCCAGAGGCTAAAACACCACCCCGTGCGCATGGGGTGTCCAGAGAGTTTCGTGGCACCCCATGCGCACGGGGGTAAACCGACCCCGTGTGCACGGGGTGTCCAGAAAGTTTCTGACCACCCCATCCGCACGGGTGTCAAAAGACCCCGTGCACATAGGGTGTCCACAAATTCTCTGTTAATACTCAATGCAGACCTCGGCAAAGCACACTTCATGGGATAAGGGATGGTAGGTCTAGGAACGATGGTGTATATGTTTTGAAGTATTCCCACACGACACGCATCCACAATGACCCCTCTTAATAGTGCGGTTTTTCCTATGACTCAAATCGAACCAAAATGAAAACCTTCAAGTCATCGGTAAAACCACGCTTTGATCTTTTTTGAATTGGGGGGGGGGGGTCACACAACTCCAACATGATCTTTAGGGAACCAATATCTTGAGATAAACTTTAGCAACCGATATTAGTTCCACTAGCCACATTGTCAACTCACAAAATATAATTAAGTACCACTTGCACTTTCAACCTCAAATGGAGAAAGCCCCAGAGTTGAATGCCAATTGTTATTATGCCAAAACTCACAAAGGCTTAACCATTTGTTCCACTTACAAGGGTGAGCACTAATGAAACATCTCAAGAAACACTCAATTTGCTGGTTGACTCACTTAGTCTGACCATCAGTTTTAGGATGGTGAGAAGTGCCCATATTAAGAGTAGATCCAGTTCTCTTAACCAGCAACTACCAGAAAGTACTAGTCAAAATGGCGTCTCTATCTGATATAATCAACCTTGGCATTCCATGTAATTTGTATACATTATCAACAATACTTCAGACACCTTTGAGCATTGAATGGGTGTCTAAATAGCATAAAGTGGAAGTATTTAGAGAATTTTTCAATTACAACTAGTATGGAATCATTGTGGCTAGAATGAGGAGGAGCAGTTATGAATTCCACTGAAACAGTCATCCATGATTTCTTAGCTAGGGGCGGGTGAGGGAGTCCTGGATTAAGGGGTCCTCGGACGTCCGGCCTATGTGACGTGGGCCGGACTGATGGGCCAGGAAGATACAAGACAGAAGACTTCCTACCGTGTCCGGATGGGACTCTCCTTTGCGTGGATGGCAAACTTGGCGTTCGGATATGAAGATTCCTTGCTCTGTAAACCGACTCTGTATAACCCTAGGCCCCTCCGGTGTCGATATAAACCGGAGGGTTTAGTCCGTAGAGGCAATCACAATCATACAGGCTAGACATCCAGGGTTTAGCCATTATGATCTCGTGGTAGATCAACTCCTGTAATCCTCATATTTATCAAGATCAATCAAGCAGGAAGTAGGGTATTACCTCCATCAAGAGGGCCCGAACCTGGGTAAACATCGTTTCCCCCGTCTCCTGTTACCATCGACCTTAGACGCACAGTTCAGGACCCCCTACCCGAGATCCGCCGGTTTAGACACCGACATTGGTGCTTTCATTGAGAGTTCCACTGTGTCGTCATCAAAAGGTTCGATGGATCCATCAGTCATCTACAACAATTCTGCCCTGGGGGAGGTTTTTCTCCCCGGCCAGATCTTCGTATTCGGCGGCTTCGCAATGCAGGCCAACTCGCTTGGCCGTTTAGAGCAGATTGACAGCTACGCCCCAGGTCACCAGATTAGTTTTGGAAATCTGAACTATGTCGCTGATATCCGAGGAGACTTGATATCCCAAGGGTTCACGACCCCAACCTCCGCTCTGGCCTTAGATCCGGAGCGCATCACCGGGTCCGAAGACGGGATTCCTGAGCCCACCGGACTATCTACGACCACTAAGCCCAGTACGGGAGAGCCAGAGGAAGTAGTGTCGCTGGCAACCATCATGAAGCCGGACCCTTCTCCGGACACTGGCTCCGAACCCTCGGAGTCAGCATCGTGTGTGCTCGTCCAAGGAATCTCCTTCCCGCCGTACTCCATGGAATCTCTTCTCTCTGGCCAAACCTCGCCTTTAAGCGAGGCTCTGGACTTGATGCGATCCCTTGTCATTACAGAGGAGCAACGTCCGAACTACGCCCAGCCCAGACTAGGGGCTGAGAGCGGGGAATTTTACGTCCCACACACCACCCACTTCATAGCCACTGTCCAGGACTTAACTGACATGCTCGATTACGGTTCCGAAGACATCGACGGTATGGACGACGATGCCGGAGAAGAGCAGGCCCAAAACCCACCGTTTACCGGAAGCTGGACGGCCACCTCTTCGTATGACGTGTACATGGTGGATACACCCAAAGAGGGTGATGACGATAACGAGAAAAATCTAGTAGAGGATAAACCTCCTGAGATACAACCAAAGCGCCGACGGCGCCGCTCTAAATCACGCCGTGAAAGAGACAGCAAATCCGGCACGAGCGACAACAATACTCCGGTCGATGCCGAAGACCCAGAAAACCCCATCGAGCCAACCTCCGAACAGGACGATCAGGAAGATGGGCAGGTTAGCCCTGATGAACAGGTCATAAACGAAGACTCGGAGGACAGCAATTATCTTCCACTCTCCGAGGATGAGGTGAGCCTCGGCAACAAAGACTTTATCGTGCCTGAGGAACCTCTCGAGCAGGAGCGCTTTAAGCGCCGGCTAATAGCCACTGCAAGGATCCTAAAAAGAAGCAGCAACAGCTTCAAGCTAATCAAGATCTACTCAACGACAGGTGGACTAATGTCTTGGCAGCCGAGGAATACGACCTCGAGCGCCCAACCAAAAGTTACCCGAAGCGTAAACTTCTACCTCAATTCGATGACGAGGCACTGGACCCGGTACCATCAGCACGTAATGATGTCTACTACAGAACCTTCTTCTTGTAGACGTTGTTGGGCCTCCAAGTGCAGAGGTTTGTAGGACAGTAGCAAATTTCCCACAAGTGGATGACCTAAGGTTTATCAATCCGTGGGAGGTGTAGGATGAAGACGGTCTCTCTCAAACAACCCTGCAACCAAATAACAAAGAGTCTCTTGTGTCCCCAACACACCCAATACAATGGTAAATTGTATAGGTGCAATAGTTCGGCGAAGAGATGGTGATACAAGTGCAATATGGAAGGTAGATATAGGTTTTTGTAATCTGAAAATATAAAAACAGCAAGGTAACTATTGATAAAAGTGAGCACAAACGGTATTGCAATGCGTTGAAACAAGGCCTAGGGTTCATACTTTCACTAGTGCAAGTTCTCTCAACAATAATAACATAATTGGATCATATAACTATCCCTCACCATGCAACAAAGAGTCACTCCAAAGTCACTAATAGCGGGGAACAAACGAAGAGATTATTGTAGGGTACGAAACCACCTCAAAGTTATCCTTTCTGATCGATCTATTCAAGAGTCCGTAGTAAAATAACACGAAGCTATTCTTTTTGTTCGATCTATCATAGAGTTCGTACTAGAATAACACCTTAAGACACAAATCAACCAAAACCCTAATGTCACCTAGATACTCCAATGGCACCTCAAGTATCCGTGGGTATGATTATACGATATGCATCACACAATCTTAGATTCATCTATTAAACCAACACAAAGAACTTCCAAGAGTGCCCCAAAGTTTCTACCGGAGAGTCAAGATGAAAACGTGTGCCAACCCCTATGCATAAGTTCACAAGGTCACTGAACCCGCAAGTTGATCACCAAAACATACATCAAGTAGATCACATGAATATCCCATTGTCACCACAGATAAGCACATGCAAGACATACATCAAGTGTTCTCAAATCCTTAAAGACTCAATCCGATACGATAACTTCAAAGGCAAAACTCAATCCATTACAAGAGAGTAGAGGGGGAGAAACATCATAAGATCCAACTATAATAGCAATGCTCGCGATACATCAAGATCGTGCCGAATCAAGAACACGAGAGAGAGAGAGAGAGAGAGAGAGATCAAACACATAGCTACTGGTACATACCCTCAGCCCCAAGGGTGAACTACTCCCTCCTCGTCATGGAGAGCACCGGGATGATGAAGATGGCCACCGGTGAGGGATCCCCCCTCCGACAGGGTGCCGGAACAGCGTTCCGATTGGTTTTTGGTGGCTACAGAGCCTTGCGGTGGCGGAACTCCCGATCTAGGTTATGTTCTGGGGGTTTCTGTATATATAAGAGGTTTTGGCGTCGGGAACAAGTCAGGGGGGTCTCCGAGGCGGCCACGAGGTAGGGGGTGCCCAGGGGGGTAGGACGCGCCCCCCACCCTTGTGGGTACCTCGGGACTCTTCTGGCCCCATCTCTGATACTCCGTGGGCTTCTTCTGGTCCAAAAACAATCTCCGTGAAATTTCAGGTCAATTGGACTCCGTTTGGTTTTCCTTTTTTGCGATACTCAAAAACAAGGAAAAAACAAAAACTGGCACTGGGCTCTGGGTTAATAGGTTAGTCCCAAAAATCATATAAAATAGCATATAAATGTAGATAAAACATCCTAGATGGATAATATAATAGCATGGAACAATCAAAAATTATAGATACGTTGGAGACGTATCAGCATCCCCAAGCTTAATTCCTGCTCGTCCTCAAGGAGGTAAATGATAAAAACAGAATTTTTGATGTGGAATGCTACCTAACATATTTATCAATGTAATTCTCTTTATTGTGGCATGAATGTTCAGATCCAAAAGATTGAAGATAAAAGTTTAATATTGACATAAAAATAGTAATACTTCAAGCATACTAACTAAGCAATTATGTCTTATCAAAATAACATAGCCAAAGAAAGCTTACCCCTACCAAATCATATAGTTTGGCCATGCTTCATTTTTGTCACACAAAATGCTCCCATCATGCACAACCCCAATGACAAGCCCAGCAATTGGTTCATACTTTTTAACACACTTCAGCCTTTTCAACCCTCACGCAATACATGAGCACAAGCCATGGATATAGCATTATGGGTGGAGTAGAGTATGATGATAGGGGTTATGTGAGAAGAAAAAAAGGGGAAAGTCTCACATTGACTCGGCTAATCAACGGACTATGGAGATGCCCATCAATTGATGTCAATGCGAGGAGTATGGAGTGCCATGCAACAGATGCACTAGAGCCATAAGTGTATGAAAGCTCATAAAAAGAAACTAAGTGGGTGTGCATCCAACTTGCTTGCTCACGAAGACCTCGGCCATTTTGAGGAAGCCCATCATTGGAATATACAAGCCAAGTTCTATAACGAAAAATTCCCACTAGTATGTGAAAGTGACAAAATAAGAAACTCTCTATCATGAAGATCATGGTGCTATTTTGAAGCACAAATGTGGAAAAAGGATAGTAACATTGTCCCTTCTCTCTTTTTCTCTCATTTTCTTATATTTTCATATTTTTTTTGTTTGGGCTTCTTTGGCCTCTTTTTTTATTTGGGCTTCTTTGGCCTCTTTTTTTTTAGTCCGGAGTCTCATCCTGACTTGTGGGGGAATCATAGTCTCCATCATCCTTTCCTGACATGGGACAATGCTCTAATAATGAAAATCATCACAATTCTATTTACTTACAACTCAAGAATTACAAAACGATACTTACAACAAAATATGACTCTATGTGAATGCCTCCGGCGGTGTACCGGGATATGCAATGAATCAAGAGCGACATGTATGAAATAATTATAAAGGTGGCTTTGCCACAAATACGATGTCAACTACATGATCATGCAAAGCAATATGACAATGATGGAGCGTGTCATAATAAACGGAACGGTGGAAAGTTGCATGGCAATATATCTCGGAACGGCTATGGAAATGCCATAATAGGTAGGTATGGTGGCTGTTTTGAGGAAGATATAAGGAGGCTTATGTGTGATATAGCGTATCGTATCACGAGGTTTGGATGTACCGGCGAAGTTTGCACCAACTCTCAAGGTGAGAAAGGGCAATGCACGGTACCGTAGAGGCTAGCAAATTGCGGAAAGGTAAGAGTGCGTATGATCCATGGACTCACATTAGTCATAAAGAACTCATATACTTATTGCAAAATTTTATTAGCCCTCGAAGCGAAGTAATACTACGCATGCCCCTAGAGGGATAGATTCGTAGGAAAAGACCATCGCTCGTCCCCGACCGCCACAGATAAGGAAAGCACTCAAAGAACACCCCATGCTTCAAATTGGTCACACAATGTTTACCATACGTGCATGCTACGGGACTTGCCAAACTCAACACAAGTATTTCTCAATTTCACAATTACCCAACTAGCATGACTCTAACATTACCACCTTTATATCTCAAAACAATTATCAAGTATCAAATTTATCCTAGTATTTAATGCACTCTATATGAAAGTTTTTATTATATCCATCTTGGATGCCCATCATATTAGGACTAATTTTATAACCAAAGCAAATTACCATGCTCTTCTAAAAGACTCCCAAAATAATATAAGTGAAGCATGAGAGATCAATAATTTCTATAAAATAGAACCACCACTGTGCTCTAAAAAGATATAAGTGAAGCACTAGAGCAAACGACAAAGTACTCCGAAAAATATAAGTGAAGATCAATGAGTAGTTGAATAATTATGTAACTATGTGAAGATCGACTCTCTAAAATTTAAGAATTTCATATCTTGGTATTTTATTCAAACAGCAAGCAAAAAAAGAAAATAAAATGACGCTCCAAGCAAAACACATATCATGTGGTGAATAAAAATATAGCTCCAAGTAAAGTTACTGATGAACGAAGACGAAAGAGGGGATGCCATCCGGGGCATCCCCAAGCTTAGGCTCTTGGTTGTCCTTTAATATTACCTTGGGGTGCCTTGGGCATCCCCAAGGTTAGGCTCTTGCCACTCCTTATTCCATAGTCCATCGAATCTTTACCCAAAACTTGAAAACTTCACAACACAAAATTTAACAGAAAACTCGTAAGCTCCGTTAGTATAAGAAAATAAATCACCACTTAGGTACTGTTTTCAACTCATTATAAATTCATATTGGTGTAATATCTACTGTATTCCAACTTCTCTATGGTTCATACCCTCGGATACTACTCATAGATTCATCAAAATAAGCAAACAACACATAGAAAACAGAATCTGTCAAAAACAGAACAGTCTGTAGTAATCTGTATCATTAGAATACTTATGTAACTTCAAAAATTCTGAAATAACTTGGTGGACCTGAGGAATTTGTCTATTAATCCTCTGCAAAAAGAATCAACCTAAAATCACTCTCCAGTAAAAAATGGCGGCTAATCTCGTGAGCGCAAAAGTTTCTGTTTTTTACAGCAAGATCACATAGACTTCACCCAAGTCTTCCCAAAGGTTCTACTTGGCACAAAAACTAATTAGAAAAATACAACCACATCTAAACAGAGGCCAGATGAATTATTTATTACTAAACAGGAGCAAAAAGCAAAGAACGAAAATAAAATTGGGTTGCCTCCCAACAAGCGCTAACGTTTAACGCCCCTAGCTAGGCATGATGATTTCAATGATGCTCACATAAAAGATAAGAATTGAAACATAAAGAGAGCATCATGAAGAATATGACTAGCACATTTAAGTCTAACCCACTTCCTATGCATAGAGATTTTGTGAGCAATCAACTTATGGGAATAATAATCAACTAGCATAGGAAGGCAAAACAAGCATAACTTCAAAACTTTAAGCACATAGAGAGGAAACTTGATATTATTGCAATTCCTCCAAGCATGTATTCATGCCTCATAATAATTTTCAATAGCATCATGAATGAATTCAACAATATAACCATAACATAAAGCACTATTTTCATGATGCACAAGCATATAATTTTTATTACTCTCCACATAAGCAAACTTCTTCTCATGAATAGTAGTGGGAGCAAACTCAACAAAATAACTATCATGTGAGGCATAATCCAATTGAAAATTAAAATCATGATGACAAGTTTCATGGTTATCTTTATTCTTTATAGCATACGTGTCATCACAATAATCGTCATAAATAGGAGGCATGCTTTCATCATAATAAATTTGCTCATCAAAACTTGGGGGACTAAACATATCATCTTCATGAAACATAGCATCCTATGTTTCATATCATTAGCATCATGGGTATTCAAAGAATTCATACTAACAACATTGCAATCATGCTCATCATTCACATATTTTATGCCAAGCATTCTATGTAATTCTTCTTCTAACACTTGAGCACAATTTTCCTTCACATTATTTTCATGAACGACATTAAAAAGATGAAGCATATGAGGAACCCTTAATTCCATTTTTTTGTAGTTTTCTTTTATAGACTAAACTAGTGATAAAACAAGAAACAAAAAGATTTGATTGCAAGATCTAAAGATATACCTTCAAGCACTCACCTCCCCAGCAACAGCGCCAAAAACTGCTTGATGTCTACTACACAACCTTCTTCTAAGTGCAGAGGTTTGTAGGACAGTAGCAAATTTCCCTCAAGTGGATGACCTAAGGTTTATCAATCCGTGGGAGGCGCGGGATGAAGATGGTCTCTCTCAAACAACCCTGCATCCAAATAACAAAGAGTCTCTTGTGTCCCCAACACACCCAATACAATGGTAAATTGTATAGGTGCACTAGTTCGGCGAAGAGATGGTGATACAAGTGCAATATGGAAGGTAGATATAGGTTTTTGTAATCTGAAAATATAAAAACAGCAAGGTAACTATTGATAAAAGTGAGCACAAACAGTATTGCAATGCGTTCAAACAAGGCCTAGGGTTCATACTTTCACTAGTGCAAGTTCTCTCATCAATAATAACATAATTGGATCATATAACTATCCCTCAACATGCAACAAATAGTCACTCCAAAGTCACTAATAGTGGGGAACAAACGAAGAGATTATTGTAGGGTACGAAACCACCTCAAAGTTATCCTTTCTGATCGATCTATTCAAGAGTCTGTAGTAAAATAACACGAAGCTATTCTTTCCGTTCGATCTATCATAGAGTTCGTACTAGAATAACACCTTAAGACACAAATCAACCAAAACCCTAATGTCACCTAGATACTCCAATCTCACCTCAAGTATCCGTGAGTATGATTATACGATATGCATCACACAATCTTAGATTCATCTATTCAACCAACACAAAGAACTTCAAAGAGTGCCCCAAAGTTTCTACCGGAGAGTCAAGACGAAAACGTGTGCCAACCCCTATGCATAAGTTCACAAGGTCACTGAACCCGCAAGTTGATCACCAAAACATACATCAAGTAGATCACATGAATATCCCATTGTCACCACAGATAAGCACATGCAAGACATACATCAAGTGTTCTCAAATCCTTAAAGACTCAATCCGATAAGATAACTTCAAAGGGAAAACTAAATCCATTACAAGAGAGTAGAGGGGGAGAAACATCATAAGATCCAACTATAATAGCAATGCTCGCGATACATCAAGATCGTGCCGAATCAAGAACACGAGAGAGAGAGAGATCAAACACATAGCTACTGGTACATACCCTCAGCCCCGAGGGTGAACTACTCCCTCCTCGTCATGGAGAGCACCGGGATGATGAAGATGGCCACCGGTGAGGGATCCCCCCTCCGACAGGGTGCCGGAACAGGGTCTCGATTGGTTTTTGGTGGCTATAGAGGCCTGCAGCGGCGGAACTCCCGATCTAGGTTATGCTCTGGCGGTTTCTGTATATATAAGAGGTTTTGGCATCGGGAACAAGTTAGGGGGATCTCCAAGGTGGCCACGAGGTAGGGGGCGCGCCCCCCACTGTAACACCCTGGGAATCATGCTACAGTAACCCCCTGTGATTAAGCTAATCATGTTGCTAAACAGGGCTTGATCACATTTGAATCACCTTCCTTTCAAACTCCTAGCTCAAACTTCAAATATAATTAAAGTGAAAAATAAAAGTTTTCAAAAATTCAAACAAAAATGTTCAGTGGGTGCTAAATAATACACTGGTAACTATGGTGGAGAAAACACATTTTTATTAAATACATAAATACTTTTAAATGAAATAAAACAGAAAAGGAGATAAACAAATAAAAAGAAAACAGCAAACAGAAACAGGCAGAGAAAAAAAAGGAAAAAGGGCCCGCTTCCCCCCCCCCCACTGCCCCCCCGGCCCAAACTGGGCCGCAGCCGCGCCCCCGGCCCAGCCCACCTCCTCCCTCGCCTCTTCCCTGTTCCCCCGACCGGGTCGGAACAGGGGCGCGCTGCCGCCCGACCCCCTCGCCGGCACCGACGCCGGAGGGGATAAGGTCGCCAGCTCCCCCGCCTCCTCGGGCCTCCCTCCCACTCACCCCGCTCTCCCTCTCGGCCCCCGCGCCTCCCTCTTCCCTCCCCCGGATCCGCGCCGCTCTCCTCTGCCCCACGCCCGACGCGCTCGCCGCCATTCCCGTCGTTCACGCGGCCACCGTGCCCCACTCGCCACCTCGCCGTGTCGTACGACGTCGCCGCCCTCGACTGCACCCCTCCGCCTCTCCGCCGAAGCTCGGAGCCACTGCATCGGCCTCCCGAGCTCGCCTTCATCTTCGGACGCCGACGACCCCCTTCTTCCCCGGCGCCAACCTGCTGCTTCTTAGCACCCACGGGCCTTTCTTGCGCCACGCGGTGAGCTCCTCTACCTCCTCCCCCACTCCGCTAGCTCGCCCACGCTCCCTAGCTTTCCCCCCACGCGCGCCCGAACGCCGCGCCGCGGAGCTCGCCGCCGGCGGGTCTCCGGTGACCAAATGGTCACGGGGTCAAGCCCGTTGCACTCCCCGCCGTTTGTAGATGCCCCCCAGCCCCTCCGCTTTCTCGTTAGCTCGCCGTAGATATGTTTCCGTCGGGCACCCGTAGCTCCTCGCCGCCGGCGAGTTCGTAGCGCTCGTCTCCGGCCGTTCCAGCCCCTCCGACCACCGTCGTTGGACGCGCGACGTCGAGCCGCGTCGAACGCGCCCAGCCACGCCCCCGGAGACCCCCTGTACGTGAAACCCGTACCCCTCCCGAGCCGCGCCGCCGTGCGTCTGGTCGCCGGCGTTGCTCCGGCGCCGGCCGCCGACGTGGCACACCTGGGGCCACCCCCTGGGTCACTGCCAGTGGCCCCCACGGGCCCCAGTTGACTGGGTTGACCCAGTCAACTGCTGACTGGGCAGGCCCAGTCACTGACATGCGGGCCCCGCCGCAAAATTTAAAAAAAAAGAAAAGAAAAAGAAAATGTTTTATAAATAAAAATAATTAGTTTAAATAATCTCTCACTGACAGGTGGGCCCATTAGTTAATTAACTAAAAGTTAATTAGTTTAATCCTCTGTTAACCCACTGTCTATGACAGGTGGGTCCCCCGTGTCAGTTTGACCAGTCAACCCGGACTGTTGACCGTGACGTCACTCATACGTCATGCTGACGTCATATCCCTTTTTCTGTTAATTAAATAATTCCAGAAATTCAAATAAACTTTGAAAATTCATATCTTTTAAACCGTAACTCGGATGAAAATGTTTTCTATATGAAAGTTGCTCAGCACGACGAGACGAATCCGAATACGCAGTCCGTTCGTCCACCACACCTCCCTAACCTATCGAACTAGCAACTTTCCCCCTCCGGTCCGTCTGTCCGAAAACGTGAAACATCGGGAATACCTCCCGGATGTTCCCCCCCTTCACCGGTACCACCTACTGTCGCGTTAGGACACCCCTAGCACCGCTCACTGTCATGTCACGCATCGTCATGCTTATGTTTGCATTGTATTTACTGTTTCTTCCCCCTCTTCTCTCCGGTAGACTACGAGACCGACACTGCTGCTGCCCAGTTCGACTACGGAGTCGACGACCCCTCCTACTTGCCAGAGCAACCAGGCAAGCCCCCTCCTTGATCACCAGATATCGCCTACTCTCCTCTATACTGCTTGCATTAGAGTAGTGTAGCATGTTACTGCTTTCGGTTAATCCTATTCTGTTGCATAGCCTGTCATTGTTGCTACAGTTGTTTCCCTTACCTGCTACCCTACTGCTTAGTATAGGATGCTAGTTTTCCATCAGTGGCCCTACATTCTTGTCCGTCTGCTGTGCTATACTATCGGGCCGTGATCACCTGGGCGGTGGACACGGGCATATACTTATATATTATATACATGACACATGTGATGACTAAAAGTCGGGTCGGCTCGTAGGAGTACCCGCAAGTGGATCTTTGTGGCGGAGCAACAGGGCAGGTTGAGACCGCCTAGGTAAGAGGTGGGCCTGGCCCTGGTCGGCGTTCGCGGATACTTAACACGCTTAACGAGATCTTGGTATTTGATCTGAGTCTGGCCATTTGGTCTATACGCACTAGCCATCTACGCGGGAGTAGTTATGGGTATCCCGGCGTCGTGGTATCAGCCGAAGCCTTCGTGACGTCAGCGACTGAGTGGCGCGCGCCGTGTTGGACCGCTTTGACGTAACCGCCGTGATCGTGTGGGTTGCTAGGTCTGCTCGCGGCCGCGTTCGCAATGTGCAGGTGTGCATAGGGCGATGGGCCCAGACCCCTGCGCGCTTAGGATTAGACCGGCGTGCTGACCGCTCTGTTGTGCTTAGGTGGGGCTGCGACGCGTTGATCTTACGAGGCCGGGCATGACCCAGAAAAGTGTGTCCGGCCAATTGGGATCGAGCGTGTTGGGTTATGTGGTGCACCCCTGCAGGGAAGTTTATCTATTCGAATAGCCGTGTCCCTCGGTAAAAGGACGACCCGGAGTTGTACCTTGAGCTTATGACAACTAGAACTGGATACTGAATAAAATACACCCTTCCAAGTGCCAGATACAACCCGGTGATCGCTCTCTAACAGGGCGACGAGGAGGGGATTGCCGGGTAGGATTATGCTATGCGATGCTACTTGGAGGACTTCACTCTATTCTCTTCTATATGCTGCAAGATGGAGATGACCAGAAGCGTAGTCTTCGACAGGACTAGCTATCCCCCTTTTAATTCTGGCATTCTGCAGTTCAGTCCACTGATATGCCCTTTACACATATACCCATGCATATGTAGTGTAGCTCCTTGCTTGCGAGTACTTTGGATGAGTACTCACGGTTGCTTCTCTCCCTCTTTTTCCCCCTTTCCTTTCTATCTGGTTGTCGCAACCAGATGTTGGAGTCCAGGAGCCAGACGCCACCGTCGACGACGACTCCCACGGCACTGGAGGTGCCTACTACTACGTGCAGGCCGCTGACGACGACCAGGAGTAGTTAGGAGGTCCCAGGCAGGAGGCCTTGCCTCTTCGATCGTTGCTACTTTTGTGCTAGCCTTCTTAAGGCAAAACTTGTTTAACTTATGTCTGTACTCAGATATTGTTGCTTCCGCTGACTCGTCTATGATCGAGCACTTGTATTCGAGCCCTCGAGGCCCCTGGCTTGTATTATATGCTTGTATGACTTATTTATGTTGTAGAGTTGTGTTGAGATATCTTCCCGTGAGTCCCTGATCGTGATCGTACACATTTGCGTGCATGATTAGTGTACGGTCAAATCAGGGGCGTCACAAGTTGGTATCAGAGCCAGGTTTCGATCCTGGGACCTGTGGGTTATGGGCCCACGTCGCCATTGGGTGGTACTAGGATCTTTTACTCCTCGACCTTTACTCTGGGACTCTGAACTCTCTTCTACTCGGGTTAAACGAATTTACTAACTCTAACACTAGGATCCCGTGACCGCGTTCACCCCAAAGATGGATAAGCCATAGTTGTTTCTTAGAATAGTATTTTGAACAATTCACACACTGTCAATTGACTCCTTTGAAACGTCTTTGCTTTCAGATGGAACCCTCGAGGCAGGTCGTGCGCCACACGACGGCCATTGGTGCCTCGGGATCACCTGCGGTGCTAGCTGAGATGATGACCTATCTAGGTTATCGCTGGCACCCTGAGTACACCGTCTACGAGGAGTACCAGGACTTTAACCAGGAGCAGTACCGTGCCATCGTCCACCTCTACTCTCGGTAGTACGACTCCACTACTGTGCTGCACACCGCACATGGTGTTGGTGTGACCATCGATATGGCTGTCCACGATGCAGCCTATGCTGCTCTGACACGTCTTCGTGGAGAGTATCGGGAGTTGGACACCTCCCCTTTCAGGCACATTGCTATCGCCTCTGATGTTGGTGCAGAGGGATACTATACTGCTGCCTACTCCACTGTCACCCGAGAGCCCTTCTACCATCAGCACCTGGTTCTGCATGCTGATGGGCTGGATCGAGCTAACCGAGCTCTTCGCCACGAGATGTACACCACCCGTCAGCACCTTTACCGTGCTCTGACGCTACTGCACCCCTTTGTCCGGTCTGGACAGGTACCGCGTACTGCGATCTACCCAGCCAGGACCGTGATGCCCCACGGTGTTGGTTGGCCAGAGGTGGGAGGCTACTCTCCCGCACTTGGTCCTCTTCTGCCACCTGAGCGTCGGGCTCTACACTTGAGTATCCGCGGCCCCAGTCTGCTGACGTGGAGGGCTATCCGTTGCCTCACTACCAGCTGTCGGGCTACGATTACCTCCACAGTACCTCTTGGGACTGATGTAGGCTTGATTGTAGTATTAGTTGCAGTCGCCGCGAGCCTGTGTGCCGCCTATGATGTTTTAGTCTATGTACTGAACTCTGTGTACTGAACTCTATGCATGACCCCTTTTGTAAACTATGCCGACTACTATGTAGTAGCTATCGTGCTCCTTTCAATTATGCATGTTTCATCATGAATGATTCTTGTCATTGCAAATTTTCTCAATGCTGAACTACCCCTGTTATATATTAGCAGGATGGTTAGACCAGGTGGTCGTGGTCGTGGTGGCGATGCCCCACCACCACCTGAGTACATGGCTGGTATGATCCAACAGTTCGAACTGAACCGCCAATTCATGGAAAATATGATGGCTCAGTTTCCTCGCCCCAATATGAACCAGCAGCAGCCCAAGTGACTCTTCAAGATTTCATACGCCTCAACCCAACCATCTACCGCAGCTCAACTCAGCCTTTGGATGCTGATGACTGGCTCCGTGACATCACCTATGAGATGGAGTCTGCTGATGTAGCCCCTGCCAGCTATGTCAATTTTGCTTCCTTCTTCTTGAAGGGACCCGCAGCTCAATGGTGGGACAGCCACAGGCGTACTCTGCCAGCTGGAACAATCATCACCTGGCCAGACTTCCAAGCTGCTTTCCGTGCCCGCTTCATTCCTCAGGGAGTCATGGACCGGAAGAAGCGTGAGTTCCGCAACCTCACCCAAGGCAACAAAACTGTCGAAGCTTATCAGCGGGAGTTTCTGGACTTGTCCCGCTATGCTGAAGAAGACATTGCAACTGATGCACGCAGACAGGAGAAGTTCCGTGATGGCCTTCAAGCTGACATCAAGCTCGCACTTCTAGTGCATGACTTTCGCCGATTTCTCCACCTTGGTGAATAAGGCCATCAATGTCGAGACTGGTCTGCAGGAATACCAGAGCTCTCAGAGGCGCAACCGTGACACGGGCTCATCTTCGGGCTCACCCTCACAGAAGCGTAAGATATGGATCCCGAACAGCATGTAACGTCCAAATGCACCTGCTCCCAGGAAATCTTATGCTGCACCGCGTCTGCCTCCTCCACC
Organism: Triticum aestivum; assembly: GCF_018294505.1. Lineage (NCBI taxonomy): Eukaryota > Viridiplantae > Streptophyta > Magnoliopsida > Poales > Poaceae > Triticum > Triticum aestivum. The sequence goes on along the minus strand of NC_057814.1, from coordinate 589,424,189 downwards.
ATCTAGGCAGTCAAAGCTACCAGCTCCCCCACCTGGGGCTCCTGTTCCCACTCCCGATAATGGTCTGTGCTTTAAGTGTGGTCAACCGGGTCACTTTGCCAGGAACTGCTATCAGAACCAGAATCAACTGGCCCTTCCAGCAGCTGGCCGTGGTAACAACCAGCCCCGCAACAACAACGCTAAGTCTTATGGTCGTGCTCATGCCAACCACGTTGATCTCAGCGAAGCTCAAGACCAGCCTGCTACTGTGATGGGTACACTCCTCGTAAATTCAGTACCAGCATCCGTTTTATTTGATACAGGAGCATCCCATTCATTCATATCTGCAGAATTTGCATTCCTGCATGGCATTAATTACGAAGAGATAAACACTCCGCTAGTGGTACACACCCCTGCGGGCCAATGTCAAACCACTATGGTTAGTCACGATGTTACTGTTGAAATTGAAGGACTGGAATTTCTTGTCTCTCCCATCGTACTGAAGTCCTGTAGCATTGATCTCATTCTGGGAATGAATTGGTTAAAAGCGCATACTGCTTCAATCGTTTGCACCACTAAGACCGTCCATCTGCTACACCCTTCAGATGAGATAGTTACTTACCAAGCCCATCTGGTGCAAAATGCCGAGGCAAGGCTCTATGCATTGAATGCATTGAACGCTGCACCACTCGAGGGCATTGAAAACATTCCCGTCGTGCGTGAATTCCTCGATGTCTTCCCTGAAGAACTTCCAGGGATTCCCCCTGCTAGAGCTGTCGAATTCATCATCGACTTGAAACCAGGCACCACTCCTATAGCAAAGCGACCCTACAAAATGCCGCCGCATGAACTCCTTGAGCTTAAGGAGGAAATCGACAAGTCTCTTCGCAAAGGATTCATTCGCCCAAGTTGCTCTCCTTGGGGAGCACCTTCTCTCTTTGTCAAGAAGAAGGATGGGACAAACCGGTTAGTTCAAGACTACCGTCCTATAAACCAAGCTACCATTCAGAATAAATACCCTCTTCCTCGGATCAATGATCTGTATGATCAACTGGCGGGTTCGTCAGTGTTCTCTAAGCTCGACTTGAGGTTGGGCTACCACCAGATCCGTGTTCGCGAAGAGGATATCCCAAAGACCGCCTTCGTGACTCGCTATGGTTCATACGAGTACACCGTCATGTCTTTCGGTTTAACCAATGCTCCAGCCACCTTCTCTCGTCTGATGAACTACATATTCATGGATTACCTCGACAAGTTCGTCGTGGTTTATCTGGATGATATCCTGATATTTTCCAAGAACGAAGAAGAACATGCTGAACATCTTCGACTTGTGCTGGAAAAACTACGAGAACATCAACTATATGCCAAGTTCTCTAAATGTGAATTCTGGCTACCGGAAGTAACCTATCTGGGGCATGTCATCTCTAAGGATGGTATTGCCGTCAACCCCGAGCGAGTTCAGGCTATTCTTGATTGGACTCCTCCCAAGAACGTTAAGCAAGTCAGAAGTTTTCTCGGTCTCGCCAGCTATTGCCGTCGATTCGTCGAGAACTTCTCTAAGATCGCCAGGCCTCTGACTAACCTGTTGCATAAGGGTGTCAAGTTCCAATGGACAGACAAATGTCAGGAAAGTTTCCAGGCACTCAAAGACAAGTTGACTTCTGCCCCAGTTCTAGCTCCACCTGATACTAAGAAGGACTTCGTCATCTACTGCGACGCTTCCCGTCAAGGATTAGGCTGTGTCCTAATGCAAGACCGCAAAGTGATTGCTTATGCCTCTCGACAATTGCGCCCTCACGAAGAGAACTACCCAGTTCACGACCTCGAACTTGCTGCTGTCATTCATGCGCTGAAGCAGTGGCGACATTACCTTCTCGGTAATCGTTGCGAGATCTTCACTGACCACCAAAGTCTGAAGTATCTGTTTACTCAGCCAGATCTGAACCTCCGTCAGCAGAGATGGATGGAGCTTGTTGCAGACTTTGACTTGGGTATTTCCTATACGCCAGGCAAGGCTAATGTAATGGCTGATGCCTTGAGCCGCAAGTCTTACTGCAACCACCTCCAGGTTCATAAAGTTCAGCCCTCGCTTGTTGAAGAATTCAGGAAGCTGAACCTCCATATTGTTCCTCCGGGTGCACTCGCTCCCCCTCCTAAGGAATTTGGCAAGGTGAACCTCCACGTTGTTACCCAGGGTTCCCTCAATACCCTAGTTGCTAAACCAGATCTCGAGGACAGCATCAAAAGGCTACAGAAGTATGACTCTGAAGCCTACAAGATTAAGCGCTACCTCGCAGAAGGAAAGCCCTCATTCTTCACCATTTCTGAAGATGGCACCCTATACTTCAAGGGCCGCCTAGTGGTGCCATGTGCAGAGAAAAACCTGGATATGACACAGGAAGTTATGAAAGAAGCTCATGATACGCCTCTATGTATCCATCCTGGTAGTACAAAGATGTACCAAGACATCCGTCAGAGATTCTGGTGGACTAATATGAAGCAAGACATTGCTCGTTATGTTGCTGAGTGTGACGTTTGCCGTCGTATCAAAGCAGAACATCAAAGGCCTGCTGGAACTCTGCAACCTATCTCTATTCCTGAATGGAAATGGGACCATGTTGAGATGGACTTCGTCACTGGATTTCCCAAATCACAGAAAGGTAATGATGCTATTCTTGTCGTCATTGACCGGCTTTCCAAAGTTGCACATTTTCTGGCAGTCAAAGAAACGATCACTGCTAGCCAGTTGGCAACGCTCTATATGTCCAGGATTGTTTCACTCCACGGTATTCCATTGGTTATCAGTTCAGACCGTGGCAGCTTATTCACTTCAAGATTCTGGGCAAGTTTCCAAGAAGCAATGGGAACTCATCTGTCATTCAGTACTGCGTTTCATCCTCAATCGCAAGGACAAGTTGAACGCGTCAACCAAGTTCTCGAAGACATGCTTCGAGCTTGCGTTATTTCCTTCGGCAAGAAATGGGAGGAATCTCTCCCGTATGCTGAGTTCTCTTATAATAATAGCTATCAAGCTAGTCTGAAGATGGCCCCCTTCGAAGTGTTATATGGACGAAAGTGCCGAACCCCTCTGAACTGGTCAGAAACTGGGGAACGTCCACTCTTCGGTCCGGATATTATCCAAGATGCCGAAGAACAAGTCCGCATTATTCGCGAGAATCTCAAGACTGCTCAGTCACGTCAGAAGAGTCAGTATGACCGTCATCATAAAGACATGGTCTATCAACCTGGCGAAAAGGCTTATCTTCGAGTCACACCTATGAAGGGTGCTCACCGCTTCGGGATCAAGGGCAAACTAGCTCCTCGCTATATTGGCCCATTCACTATTCTCGAAAGGCGTGGAAAAGTGGCATACCAACTGGAACTACCGCCGAACCTTTCTCAGGTTCACGATGTGTTCCATGTGTCACAGCTCCGCCGTTGCTTCAAGGATCCAATCCGAGCTGTGGATCATGAAGTGCTCGAATTGCAGCAAGACCTCTCCTATAAGGAGCATCCGGTCCGCATTCTCGACCAAGCTGAACGCCGCACACGTCAGAAGGCGATCAAGTTTCTCAAAGTCCAGTGGTCGCACCATTCTGAAGATGAGGCCACTTGGGAACGAGAGGATCGTCTGCGCGAAGAATACCCCGCACTGTTTCCTTCTACCTCCTAAATCTCGGGACGAGATTTCTTGTAGTGGAGGAGATTTGTAACACCCTGAGAATCATGCTACAGTAACCCCCTGTGATTAAGCTAATCATGTTGCTAAACAGGGCTTGATCACATTTGAATCACCTTCCTTTCAAACTCCTAGCTCAAACTTCAAATATAATTAAAGTGAAAAATAAAAGTTTTCAAAAATTCAAACAAAAATGTTCAGTGGGTGCTAAATAATACACTGGTAATTATGGTGGAGAAAACACATTTTTATAAATACCTAAATACTTTTAAATGAAATAAAACAGAAAAGGAGATAAACAAATAAAAGAAAACAGCAAACAGAAACCAGGCAGAGAAAAAAAGAAAAAAAAGGGAAAAAGGGCCCGCTTCCCCCCCCACTGCCCCCCCCCGGCCCAAACTGGGCCGCAGCCGCGCCCCCGGCCCAGCCCACCTCCTCCCTCGCCCCTTCCCTGTTCCCCCGACCGGGTCGGAACAGGGGCGCGCTGCCGCCCGACCCCCTCGCCGGCACCGACGCCGGAGGGGATAAGGTCGCCAGCTCCCCCGCCTCCTCGGGCCTCCCTCCCACTCACCCCGCTCTCCCTCTCGGCCCCCGCGCCTCCCTCTTCCCTCCCCCGGATCCGCGCCGCTCTCCTCTGCCCCACGCCCGACGCGCTCGCCGCCGTTCCCGTCGTTCACGCGGCCACCGTGCCCCACTCGCCACCTCGCCGTGTCGTACGACGTCGCCGCCCTCGACTACACCCCCTCCGCCTCTCCGCCGAAGCTCGGAGCCACTGCATCGGCCTCCCCGAGCTCGCCTTCATCTTCGGACGCCGACGACCCCCTTCTTCCCCGGCGCCGACCTGCTGCTTCTAAGCACCCACGGGCCTTTCTTGCGCCACGCGGTGAGCTCCTCTACCTCCTCCCCCACTCCGCTAGCTCGCCCACGCTCCCTAGCTTTCCCCCCACGCGCGCCCGAACGCCGCGCCGCGGAGCTCGCCGCCGGCGGGTCTCCGGTGACCAAATGGTCACGGGGTCAAGCCCGTTGCACTCCCCGCCGTTTGTAGATGCCCCCCAGCCCCTCCGCTTTCTCGTTAGCTCGCCGTAGATATGTTTCCGTCGGGCACCCGTAGCTCCTCGCCGCCGGCGAGTTCGTAGCGCTCGTCTCCGGCCGTTCCAGCCCCTCCGACCACCGCCGTTGGACGCGCGACGTCGAGCCGCGTCGAACGCGCCCAGCCACGCCCCCGGAGACCCCCTGTACGTGAAACCCGTACCCCTCCCGAGCCGCGCCGCCGTGCGTCTGGTCGCCGGCGTTGCTCCGGCGCCGGCCGCCGACGTGGCACACCTGGGGCCACCCCCTGGGTCACTGCCAGTGGCCCCCACGGGCCCCAGTTGACTGGGTTGACCCAGTCAACTGCTGACTGGGCAGGCCCAGTCACTGACATGCGGGCCCCGCCGCAAAATTTAAAAAAAGAAAAGAAAAGAAATGTTTTATAAATAAAAATAATTAGTTTAAATAATCTCTCACTGACAGGTGGGCCCATTAGTTAATTAACTAAAAGTTAATTAGTTTAATCCTCTGTTAACCCACTGTCTATGACAGGTGGGTCCCCCGTGTCAGTTTGACCAGTCAACCCGGACTGTTGACCGCTGACGTCACTCATACGTCATGCTGACGTCATATCCCTTTTTCTGTTAATTAAATAATTCCAGAAATTCAAATAAACTTTGAAAATTCATATCTTTTAAACCGTAACTCGGATGAAAATGTTTTCTATATGAAAGTTGCTCAGCACGACGAGACGAATCCGAATACGCAGTCCGTTCGTCCACCACACCTCCCTAACCTATCGAACTAGCAACTTTCCCCCTCCGGTCCGTCTGTCCGAAAACGTGAAACATCGGGAATACCTCCCGGATGTTCCCCCCTTCACCGGTACCACCTACTGTCGCGTTAGGACACCCCTAGCACCGCTCACTGTCATGTCACGCATCGTCATGCTTATGTTTGCATTGTATTTACTGTTTCTTCCCCCTCTTCTCTCCGGTAGACTACGAGACCGACACTGCTGCTGCCCAGTTCGACTACGGAGTCGACGACCCCTCCTACTTGCCAGAGCAACCAGGCAAGCCCCCCCCCTTGATCACCAGATATCGCCTACTCTCCTCTATACTGCTTGCATTAGAGTAGTGTAGCATGTTACTGCTTTCGGTTAATCCTATTCTGTTGCATAGCCTGTCATTGTTGCTACAGTTGTTTCCCTTACCTGCTACCCTACTGCTTAGTATAGGATGCTAGTTTTCCATCAGTGGCCCTACATTCTTGTCCGTCTGCTGTGCTATACTATCGGGCCGTGATCACCTGGGCGGTGGACACGGGCATATACTTATATATTATATACATGACACATGTGATGACTAAAAGTCGGGTCGGCTCGTAGGAGTACCCGCAAGTGGATCTTTGTGGCGGAGCGACAGGGCAGGTTGAGACCGCCTAGGTAAGAGGTGGGCCTGGCCCTGGTCGGCGTTCGCGGATACTTAACACGCTTAACGAGATCTTGGTATTTGATCTGAGTCTGGCCATTTGGTCTATACGCACTAGCCATCTACGCGGGAGTAGTTATGGGTATCCCGGCGTCGTGGTATCAGCCGAAGCCTTCGTGACGTCAGCGACTGAGTGGCGCGCGCCGTGTTGGACCGCTTTGACGTAACCGCCGTGATCGTGTGGGTTGCTAGGTCTGCTCGCGGCCGCGTTCGCAACGTGCAGGTGTGCATAGGGCGATGGGCCCAGACCCCTGCGCGCTTAGGATTAGACCGGCGTGCTGACCGCTCTGTTGTGCTTAGGTGGGGCTGCGACGCGTTGATCTTACGAGGCCGGGCATGACCCAGAAAAGTGTGTCCGGCCAATTGGGATCGAGCGTGTTGGGTTATGTGGTGCACCCCTGCAGGGAAGTTTATCTATTCGAATAGCCGTGTCCCTCGGTAAAAGGACGACCCGGAGTTGTACCTTGAGCTTATGACAACTAGAACTGGATACTGAATAAAATACACCCTTCCAAGTGCCAGATACAACCCGGTGATCGCTCTCTAACAGGGCGACGAGGAGGGGATTGCCGGGTAGGATTATGCTATGCGATGCTACTTGGAGGACTTCACTCTATTCTCTTCTATATGCTGCAAGATGGAGATGACCAGAAGCATAGTCTTCGACAGGACTAGTTATCCCCCTTTTAATTCTGGCATTCTGCAGTTCAGTCCACTGATATGCCCCTTTACACATATACCCATGCATATGTAGTGTAGCTCCTTGCTTGCGAGTACTTTGGATGAGTACTCACGGTTGCTTCTCTCCCTCTTTTTCCCCCTTTCCTTTCTATCTGGTTGTCGCAACCAGATGTTGGAGTCCAGGAGCCAGACGCCACCGTCGACGACGACTCCCACGGCACTAGAGGTGCCTACTACTACGTGCAGGCCGCTGACGACGACCAGGAGTAGTTAGGAGGTCCCAGGCAGGAGGCCTTGCCTCTTCGATCGTTGCTACTTTTGTGCTAGCCTTCTTAAGGCAAAACTTGTTTAACTTATGTCTGTACTCAGATATTGTTGCTTCCGCTGACTCGTCTATGATCGAGCACTTGTATTCGAGCCCTCGAGGCCCCTGGCTTGTATTATAATGCTTGTATGACTTATTTATGTTGTAGAGTTGTGTTGAGATATCTTCCCGTGAGTCCCTGATCGTGATCGTACACATTTGCGTGCATGATTAGTGTACGGTCAAATCAGGGGCGTCACACCCACCCTCGTGGGTGCCTCGAGACTCTTCTGGCCCATCTCCGATACTCCGTGGGCTTCTTTTGGTCCAAAAACAATCTCCGTGAAATTTCAGGTCAATTGGACTCCGTTTGGTTTTCCTTTTCTGCGATACTAATAAACAAGGAAAAAACAGAAACTGGCACTAGGCTCTGGGTTAATAGGTTAGTCCCAAAGATCATATAAAATAGCATATAAATACATATAAAACATCCTAGATGGATAATATAATAGCATGGAACAATCAAAAATTATAGATACGTTGGAGACGTATCACGTAACGCCGCTGATCGACCACCACGTGGCAGGGACAAAACGGCAACTCAAGCCGAACACCAGCCCATACCACCTCGCCGTAAAGGTAGAGACACAACAGCCCGGGGATATACATATGACCTGCGGCAGGACCTGCAAAATAGAGCAGGCCGGACCAGATCGATCTACGGATCACGGGGGCTATCTAGCCGGACATGACAAGCACAACCACGTCCGGGCCGAAAACCGCAGACGGACTCCATCCGATCTACGTCGCGACTTGGCCCGATATAGAGGCGCCGCACACCCCCTCTGCTTCACTGATGAAGTAATGGAGCACGAATTCCCAGAAGAGTTTAAACCCGTGAATATCGAATCATATGATGGAACAACAAATCCCGCGGTATGGATTGAGGACTTTCTTATCCATATTCATATGGCCCGCGATGATGATCTTCGTGCCATCAAATACCTCCCGCTAAAGCTCAAAGGACCGGCTCAGCACTGGTTAAACAGCCTGCCTGAAAACTCCATTGGCAGCTGGGAGGACTTGGAAGACGCCTTCCGTGATAACTTCGAAGGTACATACGTCCGACCTCCGGACGCCGATGACTTAAGCCACATAGTTCAACAGCCCGGAGAGTCAGCCAGGAAATTCTGGACTAGGTTCCTAACTAAAAAGAACCAGATCGTCGACTGTCCAGATGCCGAAGCCCTAGCGGCCTTTAAGCATAGCATCTGCGACGAATGGCTCGCCCGACACCTCAGCCAAGAAAAGCCAAAGTCCATGGCAGCCCTCACGGCACTTATGACCCGCTTTTGCACGGGCGAAGATAGTTTGCTAGCCCATAGCAATAATAATGCAAGCGAACCTGGCACCTCTGAAGCCAGAAATAGCAACAGCAAGCCCCGATGCAACAGGCACAAGCGTTGAAGCAACGGTAACAATACCGATGACACGACGGTCAACGCCGGATTCAGTGGCTCCAAGTCCGGCCAGCGGAAGAAGCCATTTAAAAGAAACAATCCGGGATCATCCAGCTTGGACCGCATACTCGATCGTCCATGTCAGATCCACGGCACCCCCGATAAACCAGCTAATCATACCAACAGAAGTTGTTGGGTCTTTAAACAAGCCGGTAATTTAAATACCGAGAACAAGGAGAAGGGGTCGCAAAGTGAGGACGACGACGAAGAGCCCCGTCCGCCGAACACAGGAGGACAGAAGAAGTCCCCCCCTGGGTTAAAACGATGAACATGATATACGTTACCCATATCCCCAAGAGGGAGCGCAAACGCGCGCTCAGGACGTCTACGCGATAGAGCCAGTCGCCCCAAAATTCAACCCATGGTCGTCCTGCCCGATCACTTTCGATCGCAGGGACCATCTGACCAGTATCCGTCATGGCGGTTCAGCTGCACTGGTCCTTGATCCAATCATTGATGGATTCCACCTCACGCGAGTCCTCATGGACGGCGGCAGCAGCCTAAACCTGCTCTATCAGGATACTGTCCGCAAGATGGTCATCGATCCATCAAGGACCAAGCCCACAAAAACTACCTTTAAAGGAGTAATACCAGGTGTAGAGGCCCGCTGCACGGGCTCATTCACATTGGAAGTCGTCTTCGGATCCCCGGACAACTTCCGAAGCGAAGACTTGACCTTCGATATCGTCCCCTTCCGAAGTGGCTATCATGCACTGCTCGGACGAACTGCATTTGCTCGATTCAATGCGGTGCCACACTATGCTTATCTCAAACTCAAGATGCCCGGACCACGCGGTGTCATAACAGTCAATGGAAACACGGAACTCTCCCTTCGTACCGAGGAGCACACCGCGGCCCTGGCTGCAGAAGTACAGAGCGGCCTTATCAAGCAGAACTTTAATTCATCGGCCAAGCTCCTGGACACTGTCAAACGAGTCCGGACTACTCTGCAGCTTGACAGTCCATCTCGTCAGGAGTTCGACTAGCAATTCGGCCTCTGTCTCAGTCCAGACCAAATGGCAGCGTACGTACTGCGCGTACATAACTACGCACTCAAAATACCATGGGCATAGACGGAGGCGTAACTTTATTGTGGTCCATCATACGGCTTGATCTTCCCTGGACACACATACTTTCCCTTTTCTTTTTTATCCTTTTTCAGGTTTCTTTTCCACAGGCCCCTCACGACGGCCTGATCATTGATCCTTTCGAAGGATGGATATACCAAGGCGGCAAGTAGCATAGACATGTTGGGGAATCTCTAGGTGGTCTTCTTAACGATCACTCTACCTATTTTCAGGACCCGCACGCAGCTCCCCCTTGATCTCGGCATGTTAAATAGCCATGTTTCTTATCGCACTATTTGTACAAATACGCTTTGACGTATTAATCAAATTATAATGGAAACAGTTCGCGGCCCAACTTATGTGGCACTGGCTTACTACTTCATTGTACTTCGTTATTCTTATCGATTGCACCCGTACACTTTGGTACGCTTTAATTCGCCAGGGGCTTCATTGCGCTCCATACTACGGCAACAAAGTCCGAACACTTTTACAGTATAGCTCGGCACCCCGAATTGAGCATTATATGCACCGGCTCCGAATCATATCTTTGGTCAATAGTTGGTGGGTTGCCCGGCTCCTGTGCTTACTACCTTATGTTCCGTCCTATCGGCTAGGGTAGTAAAGGGAGAACTACTGCGATTGTGTTTCTGGTTTATCCGAGTAAACACCTCAGTAGAGAAAGCCGAAAACTGACTATCATGATGTGGCGAGAGCTAGTCAGCTATTCGGAGGTTAAAATCTCTTGCGATTTTTTCCGCATTACGCGACGGATCGGCATCTACCCGATCAGGTGTCTACAGCATCCTAGTCTGGATTAACAAATACTAACTAGGGGCTGCGCCTACATTTCTCTTGTCAAACTCCTATGGCTAAGTGAGGGTGATAAAGCCACATAGTCCGATTGCATAGTTCGTTGCGCTAAAGACCTCCTTCGAGGACCAAAATCTTGGATCAAGAGTGTTTAGGCTCAACCCAAACACCCCCGTACTACCTACATGGGGGCTGAAGACGACGATTGATCAAATCTCAGATTTACTAAAACGGCCGCACAGGAGGCAAAATTTTAAACAAACAACAAGCATTATATTACATATCAGCTTTGTTTCATAATACAGGACGGCATAACATGAATGTTTTCATTCAAAGATAATGTCTTCTGCACACTGGCCCTCACAATGTGGGATCCCTTCAGGACATCATCAAAATACCGCTCGGGCGTGCGGTGTTCCTTGCCCGCGGGCGGTCCCTCGGTCGCGAGCTTGACGGCGTCCATCTTCGCCCACTGCACCTTAACACGGGCCAAGGCCATCTGCGCACCTTCGATGGAGAGCGACCTCTTGATGGCATCAAGCCGAGGGCAGGCATCGATCAGCCGCTTCACGAGCCCGAAGTAGCTGCTGGGTATGGCTTCGGCAGGCCAGAGACGGATTATCAAATCCTTCATGGCCAATTCGGCCACCCTATGCAGTTCGGTCAGCTGTTTCAGCTGACCGCTATAGGGCACCGGATGCTCTGGCACAAGGTATTGCGACCAGAACAATTTCTCCGTGGAGCTCCCCTCTTTGGCTCAGAAGAACTGCGCAGCATTAGCAACACTGCGCGGCAGATCCGCAAACGCTCCTGGAGAACTCCAAATCCGGGTTAGTAAGAGGTACCTTTTCTTCACATACTTGCTCTGCATAATAAAGGCCTTACCCGCCGTGATTTTCTTGGCCTCCTGGATTTCCTGGAGGGCGCCCAGGGCTTCAATCCGGGCGTCTTGTGCGCTTTGGCAGGCCTTCGCAAGTTCGGACTCTTGGTCCGCAAACTTGCGCTCCAAGGACTCGCATTTCTTTAGAGCGTCCTGGAGCTCCTGTTGGACCTCCCCGACCCTTGCCTCGTGATTTTCATGAGCGGCTTGTTCCTTTGCCGCCCTCTTCTGGGCCTCAGCCAGCGCGTTCTTGAGGGTCTCCACCTCGGACGCCGCTCCTACAAAGTATCATGCTAACATGATCAACACAAACAATTCATATCTTTCTAGATCTGAATAGACCATTGCATACCTTGATTGTCCTCTAGCTGCTTTTTCAAATGGCCGAGCTCTTCCTTGACCCGCTCCAGACTCTGCTTTAGTTTGGAGACTTTGGCAGAATGGGAGGTCGCAGCAAGCATCGACGCGTGCTTATTCACATTGACATGTATGGTTAGTCTCCTGCGAAAATTATTTGATCCTCTGTCCGGCTTTTCTTTTCGAGCACCGGACAAAGTCTCAGGGCTACTGTCTGTACTATGACATTCTTTTTGCATAATTATGCCGCATACCTCAAAGCCCGTTAGAAGGCTGGTGCAGGCTTCGGTCAGTCCGCTCTTAACGGACTGAACCCTTTCAACCACCGTACCCATGAGGATACGGTGTTCCTCAACAATGGAAGCACTTTGCAGCGCTTCCAGAAGAGTATCCGGTGCCTCTCGGTGGATAGAAGTCACCGGCGGAATAGGTGCACCTCCTTCTTTTGAAGGAGGCTGCTTGCCTGATTCCGGAGCCGTATGGGCCTCCGGAATAGTATTCGGCTGGGTGCCGAATAGGATATGGCCCCCATCGCCAGTCTCCAGGGGGATTTGCTCCCCATGTGTCTGGCGGCCCAGGTATATCCTCTGGCGCCACCGGGACGGCCTCCTGTGCCTTCCCCCGAGCTGGGAGGGTCCTTCGGGACAACACTTCACATTCGTCCGTAGTCTTGGGGGAGAAGGCTGGCGGGGGCGACCCGCTGTCCATCACCTTGGGATCTAGCGAATTCCCCGAAGATGAGGATCGCTGGAGGTGGGAACAAGCCGGACTGCACTGCATGATTCAACATGTTAAAACCATGAAGTAAAAGAGCTGGATATATTTGTGCGCCAGTGCCTTTGAGTACTTCCGATTCGGCCAGGGGCTTATCTCTGGGGCGCCACTCTGAGCTGCTGTCAGTGTCCAACACGGAGTTATCCGCGAGGGAGGCTCTCCCCTTCTTGGATGCCTCTGCCTCTAGATGCGTGGAGGCCTCCCTTTTCTTCCTTCCCCCCTCAGGGGGAGAGTTGCTTTCATCCTCCTCCTCATCGTCCTCGGTGGGGGAGGAGTGGGTTTTGGCATCTTCGGACGCCACGTCTGAAGTGCCTTTACGGCGGAGGCCACTTCTGGTGTCCTTGGCCTTCTTCTCCGGCACCTGGTAGGGCGCCGGAACCAGCATCTTCGTCAGAAGAGGGATTGCTGGGTTTTCGGGCAGCGGAGCCGGACACTGAATCTGCTCCGCTTTCTTTGTCCAGCCCTGAAAAGACAGATAGGAAAGCTCAGACATCTTCCTTGAATGTACAGGTAAAGGATACACCTTGAAATATGAAAAACTTACCTGGCTGGCTGGGTGGGCCAGGTTGTACCCACGGTCCTCGGTCGTCTTCGGCCACGTCTCATTGGCCTTACAAAGCACCTTCCAGATGCCTTCGTGTGTAACGCCGAAGAACTGCTGCAGGGTCTGGTGCTCGGCCGGATCGAACTCCCACAAATGGCAAGTCCGGCTTTGGCAAGGAAGGATCCGGCAAAAAAGCATCACCTGGATCACATAACAAGCTTGATTTTCTTGTCCACCATGCTCCCGATGCGCGTCTGCAGCACGGCACCTCGTCCGACGACGCCCAGTCCAGGCCCTTCTCTAGCCAGGAGGTGAGCCGCATCAGGGCCCCGGATTTGAATTCGGGAGCCGCGGCCTAGGTGGTGTCGCGGGGCTCCGTGACATAGAACCACTGCTGCTGCCACCCTTTGACAGTCTCCACAAAGGTTCCTTTGGGCCACGTGCCGTTGGACATCTTGCTCACCATAGCTCCTTCGCACTCCGCGTGTTGCCCACCCACCACCTTTGGCTTCACATTGAAGGTCTTTATCCACAATCCGAAGTGGGGTGGGATGCGGAGGAAGGCCCCGCACACGACAATGAATGCCGAGATGTTGAGGAAGGAGTTTGGGGCCAGATCATGGAAATCTAGCCCGTAGTAGAACATGAGTCCGCGGACGAAGGGGTGGAGAGGAAACCCTAACCCGCGGACAAAGTGGGGAATGAACACCACCCTTTCGTGGGGCTTCGGGGTGGGGATGATCTGCCCCTTGACCAGAAGCCGATGGGTGATTTCCTGGGCCAAGTACCCCGCCTCCCGGAGCTTCGTGATGTCCTTCTCCATGACGGAGGAGACCATCCACTTGCCCTGCGCTCCGGATCCGCACATGGTCAGAGTGCTTTTTTGAGGCGGAAAGAATGGAAGCTTGGACGCTGGAGCTCGAGAATGAGTGGGCAAAGAGAAAGAAGGCGTGGGTGAAAGAGTGAATCCTTATCTCTTTATAAAGGCAGGGAATATCAAGCGCCTCCCCATTCGCCTTAAAACTCTCCTATTCCCCAAGGGCCGTGCAGGCGGCGCGGTTGGATTACCCACGCCCGTATGGATGAGAATCCCGCAATAAGGGGACACGATCTCTGCTTTGACAAGACGTGCTAATGAAAACCACATCTCGAAACATGGAGCGGGAGGCTAAAAAAAGGGTTCAAAATAATGACCGGACAGAGACGTGGTGTCTCACTACAGAAGATGTCAGTAGATGGGACTTGTTAAATATAACAATCTTTGCGGAGCTTGTTTTGCAGAGCCAGACACGTTCTCTGTATTCGAAGACTACTTTGGAGTATTCGGAAGAGGAACCCGCCTTGCAATGCCGAAGACGATCTGCGCGCCGGACACATCGCCATTAAAGCCTGGTTTAGGGGCTACTGAGGGAGTCCTGGATTAAGGGGTCCTCAGACGTCCGGCCTATGTGACGTGGGCCGGACTGATGGGCCAGGAAGATACAAGACAGGAGACTTCCTCCCGTGTCCGGATGGGACTCTCCTTTGCGTGGATGGCAAGCTTGGCATTTCGATATGAAGATTCCTTCCTCTGTAAACCGACTTTGTATAACCCTAGGCCCCTCCGGTATCTATATAAACCGGAGGGTTTAGTCCGTAGAGGCAATCACAATCATACAGGCTAGACATCCAGGGTTTAGCTATTACGATTTCATGGTAGATCAACTCATGTAATCCTCATATTCATCAAGATCAATTAAGTAGGAAGTAGGGTATTACCTCCATCAAGAGGGCCCGAACCTGGGTAAACATCGTGTCCCCCGTCTCCTGTTACCATCGACCTTAGACGCACAGTTCGGGACCCCCTACCCGAGATCCGCCAGTTTTGACACCAACAGCAGGTAGGGGAGATAACAAAGTTGGATAAGGAATTCCCTCAGTTTTAGCTCTCTGACACACAACACAAGACTGCACCAGTTCCATCATAAATTGCTTCATGCCAGCCCACCAAAAGAGAGATTGAATTCTTTTATAAGTGGCAGGAAACCTAGAGTGTCCTCCAACAGGGCTACTATGGAAAGCTGTAATTTTTTGGCTTGTAACTCAATATTATCGGCAATCCAAATAGCATTTTTATATCAGATTAGCCCATTTCTTAACTGAAAAATTACTTTAGAATTTGGGTCCACTGTGAACTGTTGCAACAACTCAGTGGACTTGTCATCCAACTTATAGTTGTCAGCAATTTCAACAAGCCAGGTGGGATGTGAGATGGACAACACTTTAGAATGATCATGAGGTCTTCTAGGCAAGGTATCATCAGTTGTATTATCAGATCCCTTCTAATAGACAATCTCATAATTAAAACCCAACTATTTAGTGAGTGCTTTCTATTTCCAAGGAGTGTGGAGCATTTGATCTTGAAAATGAGCCAAACTCTTCTGGTCAGTTTTGATGACAAACTTATGAACATGTAAGTAAGCTCTCCACTGCTCCATTACGAGTAAAATAGCCATATACTCCTTTTCATATACTGACAAAGCCCTACTCCTAGGGCCCGAAGCTTTACTAACATAAGCAAGTGGTTGACCTTGTTGCATAAGGACAACTCCAATTCATGTGTCACATGCATCTGTTTCAATAGTGAAAGGAAGATCAAAGCCGGGCAAAGCTAAAACAGGGGTAGAGACCAAAACTTGTTTGATGAAGTTTAATGCTTCTTAAGTGATGGAACTCCGCACAAAAATCGTTCCCTTTTTTAACAACTCAGTCAGAGGTTTACAAATCAGACCATATTGCTTAATGCATTTTCTGTAATATCCACTCAAACCAAGGAATCCTCCCACTTCTTTAACATTAGTAGGATGAGGCAAATTCTAAATAGTAACCACCTTACCAGGATCAATACAAACCCTTTCTGCACTGACAATGTGACTCAAATAAGCTATTTGTTACTAAGCAAATGCACATTTTTGGACATTTTGAATTTCCGAGAGTCTTTCTGAAGAATTCTCAAAACCTTCTCCACATGAGACAAATGTTCCTCAAAGTTTTTACTGAATATGAGGATATCATCAAAAAGCACCACATCACATACTCTTAGACAAGAAGACAATGAGTAATTCATGGCACCCTGGAAGGTGCCTGGTGCTCCAGAAAGGCCAAATGCTAAGACAGAAGTCTCAAAGTGCCCATTATGTGTCTGGAAGGTTGTTTTGTATTCCTCACTAGGTGCCAATCTTATTTGGTGATATCATGCCTTTAAGTCCAGCTTAGAAAACCATGCAACAGCTGTAATTCGTCCAATAATTCATCAACGATAGGAATGGGGCACTTACCCTTGACAGATATGGCATTTAGATGTCTATAATCTAGTACCATCCTCCAACCCCTTCTTTTTCTTGACCAGTATAACAGGAGGAGAAAAGAGACTATTGTTGTGTCTAATCATTCTAGTTTTAAGCAATTCAGCTACATGTTCCTCCAGTTTATCTTTAAGTTGTGGAGCAACCATATAGGGCCTGATAGATATTGGCCTGGCCCTGGTGACTAAGGGAATGACATGATCATATTGTCTTTTTGGTGGCAACCCTTCAGGTGGTTTAAATACTTCTTGGTATTTGTCTAAAATTTGTTGTAGTGGCTTTGCAACAGGTAGATGCATGTTCACATTCAGACAGGGTTGCTAAGGAAATACAAGTGGGAGCACATTCCTTAGGCAACAATTCTTGTAGTGTGACCTTTTTCCTTTGCAACTTAGAGCAATCCACTTTTCCTCCCAATCAAATTTCATAGGGTTGTGGTTGGCCGGCCAATCCAATCCTAGAATGCCATCATAAGATCCCAACTGTAATAAACAAAAGTCAGTGTCACAAGAGTGTCCAGAACAAGTCCATTGACACTTCTAAATGCTAGCAGTGCACATTAAATGAGAACCACCTGCAGTTACCTTCGTTGGTTGAATATCCTGAACATTTTGCAAGACACACGAAAGTTGTTGTCAATAAATGAATGGTACTCCTAGTTTCCACCAAGAATATAAAAGAGTGCCCTTGAATTTCCAAACCAGTTGTAATCTTGGGGTTGAACAATCTTTGCCTAAAGAAGCTACAGAAATGGACATTACCTGGAAAGAAACATGTTGATTGTGAGGACATTCAGAAAGGACAGGTGAAGAACATTGCACCGATTCAATCATTTCTTCCACACCATGGAGTTGAGCCATGAAGTTGAACTCCTAGCTTGCACGCATGATCCTTGAACCTTTCTCACCACAAGTAAAACAGAGGCCTTAGACTGCCTAAAATTTCTAAGAGCTTTCCAGTTATCTTCAACCATTAGGTCCACAGTGTACTGAGGAAGCTTTACTTCCCCAAGATTGAACACTATCTTGATGCACTTGGTATAGTTGTTGTTTTCCTATCTATACTACTATTAAAAGACCAAACATGCCCCACAAAGTGCACACGAGATAACCGCCCACGTCCGATCAAACCCACTTAGATGCATCCAACAGTCCACGTTACATCAAACAGATCTACGGTTCAAAACGAATGTTCTGCCAGCAGACTCCCCCGTTCAGGATGCTACACAGCCCCACCACGCCACGATCCTCCACGATCAACGCCGCCATCACGCCACGAACCTCACCTCGGCCAGCCGCCCCGCCGCCCTCGCCCCTGGTCTCCGCGACGTCCTCGACCCGCCTTGCTTCCCTACCTCCCCTCGCCCCGCCGTCCTCGCCACGCCGCCCTCGCCCTGTCCGCGACGTCCTCGACCCGGTGGACGTCCTCAACCCGACGCGCTGCCCTCTCTGCGGTGTCATCACCCCATGTGGGCAGCAGCATCTTGACATGCCAGTGCCACAGGTTAGATCAATTTAATTTGCATGTCTTATGATCCGACAAAAGACAAAGGAAATTGCTCTTTCAATCTGGCAGTCAGTAATTTGTACTGTGAAAATTGATACTTATAGTATATCATGAACAAACTGAGTTGACGAAGGGTTAAATAAGTGTTTTCACAAAAAGAACCATTGAGAATACAATATGGCATCCTCTCAGCGTAGTGGGATAAGTACTCCCTTTCAGGACCTGACAAACAACAACAATTCAGGTAAATACATATATCACCTACTCTTACCTACTTTGATCTTGTAAATCCAAAATATGCCATTGTCTCATAGGTCAAAAACCAGATCCAAAAGAGCTGAAGAGACAGAGGGAAAGGGAGAGGTATGCACTAAACAGGGATGCAATATTAAAGAAAAGACAGGAGGCAAGGGATCGTAAGAAAGCTACGGCTGCTATTCTAAATGGAATCAACACTCCATCTAAGCCACATGGGGCCATGTCGATTGGTTACTCCATTTTCTCTGTTTTTAACCATACATTTCATGAATCACAAGTAAATTCATGTTAATTAACTGTTCTTTTGGACAGGTTTTGACACTTTGGAGAGGCCTAGTGCGCAGTCTGCTGTCACCCAACAACGACACACACAAGCTGCGGAAGGTCATGTGTTCTCCTACATCCAACCATAATATCGGCGTTTGTGTGTCAACAACTGACATTGTACATACAATTATGATGCAGGCATACCTGTTGATGTGATAATGAGTGATCAGACTCCACCTCATGGTCCAAATTCATTAAGAACACCAGATGCCGCCATTTCTAACAAGGAAAATGTCAATAATATCGACTCTGCCATTGGGTCCTCCCAACTGACTGTGTTACCACCGCCACTTCAATCCTACAGAGGCAGCAGTTCATATGGTAATCAATTGCCGCTCATATTAACTACCATACAGAGTAAAAACAATTGTTGCTCATGTTGTCTTGTACCAAATTAACACTTATTGTACAGAAGCAAAACAAGCACTTAAGCGGCAGAGGGAAACCTAAGAAGGCACAAGACTATGTTGTTTCTCCACAAGGCACAGAACAAAACCTTCAGTGTCCTTGTAATGCTACATTATTGTTTTTGTGTTCATTATCATTAAATGTTATCATAGCCATCGTGACAGATTATGCCTGCACTGGCGATGATTGGTCCGTTAAAGAAAAAATCAGATCTGAACCAAGCAAAGAAAGAAATTTAGTGAGCATCGGCAACGCATTTCTGAAAAGAAGACATTTACTGTCTCTTCTATCTCCCGGAGAATGGGTTGGCGACGAAGTAAGTATATTAGGACAGGAAGATGCTATTTGAATAGGAGTATGTGTCATCTAATATACTATGTATACTTTTAATTGTAGGTCATAAATATGTACATAAATTGCATGTTTGCTACGGAGCATCTACAAGTAAGGTCAGGTGGAAGTGTGTTCTTAGAGAATGCATGCATCTCTAAGATGATGAAGATCGGTAGCTATCTGCCCTCAGATGACATGGATGCTGCACCAGCATGGGTATTAAACAGAGCCAAAGCATATCTGGAAAATGATATGGTTAGTCTTACTTTCCTACATATTTCTATGAATTACAGCGAGAACGACCGATTCGTCCACATACGAGTACAACTGAAATAATCATTTTCTTCAGATATACATTCCAATAAACATGGACGGCGTTCACTGGTACCTATGTGTTATAAATGCCAGAAAACATGTGTTCAAGTGCTCGACTCGCTAGGCCCATACATGAGCCGCAAGGACCTCACTGATACAGTTAGTACTTAGGCCTACTGCCCCATCTTTTCGAAGAAGTTTTTTTTCTTATTTCTCGCTTGTGATGCTTATACTTTATCCATTTGTTGGTACAATAGCTAGAAGGGCTGGAGGATTTATTCAAATATGCATCCAAGCACATGGAATTAAAATCCGATAAGTGGACTGATCTAGATGTTACAACATGGAAAAGAGAAGAATATATTAAGAGCAGTCTTCAGATGGATGGGTACGCCTCTTAATATAACTCAGAGCATTTATGCTTAACAGGGCACATTTGGTATGCTATTATGTTTATTTTATCACTGCATAGCATTCCTGAAGCACATTTGATCAAGAGATTTGGTATCCCAATGCAATTCTTTACCTTATTGTATGCCAATGCAATTGAAACAACACCTCTCATGAGATCTGGCCTAAATAATGGAGCTCAAGGCGATACAATTCATTGGGCTGCATATAAAAAATGCTTTACGGTTTTCAATCTTTTTTTTATGCAGTCATATGCCTACTTAGAGTAAGCAGTCACGCATTAACTTGTAGTATCAGCTATGCTAGCAATATTACAGGAGAATCAGAGTGTGTTCTGTTATACTATTAGGCAATGAGCATAGAGCAAGTGTTTCTCTCCACACCTACATAAATGTTATTTGGGTATAACTCCAAGCCTTATTTTCTTACTTCTCCATTTGTACCATTCTGCAATTGGAAGAAGCAATGTAAAAATATCATTCTACACACTTAAAGAGATCAAGAACACACACTGAAATTGCTATTAGCATTACCTATGGCTGTGATATAAATAGTGGGAACTATGAAGCAACCGCTTTGTGAGACCTGAAGAGTTATTGTCCATCATTTGGTCAGGAAGTGTGTTCTACTAAGTGTACAAACTGAATCTACATGATAAACAGAGGAATGGAGTCAAAGCCTACTTGAGGATAGATTCTGGCAACAGCGGCGACATAGAGATCAGGCTGATCCTGTAGAGCACGTACGCGAGCTGCGAACTCCTTCCCAGAGCGACTGTTTGAGCCAAGCACGGGGGGCGATGATTACGATGGGCACGTCGACGCACTCGATCTCAATCCAATTCGATATGCCTGCTCCGCATCTCGACCTCCTCTGGGGCAGTAGGATGGAGGCGGCAGAGTCGATCTAGGGAAGATCCGCGGGGTTGGCGGCGTGGCAAGGCCGCGGTGGTGAGAGAAGGGAGCGGGGCGAGGCCGTGCTGGGGATAAGGGCGGCGGGGCGAGGCCCTGGTGGGGATAGGAGGAGACGGGGCAAGGCCGTGGTGGTGGTGGTGGTGGTGGTGGTGTGGGTGGGTGGGGGCGCCGGGCGACGTCGTGGCGGCAGAGGATGCGGCCTGCTGCAGAGGAGGCGCCGAGTTACAGAGGAGGCGGCTGGAGGAGGAAGAAAGTGAGGAGTGGAGAGAGTCAGCCGCACCTACTCTCACTGGAGAGACCGAGAAAGTGGTGATGTGTGCGGTGAGAGTGAGACCGTGAGACACCATATCACTAGAGAGACTGAGAAAGCCAAGTGCGACGGGTTACATCCTGTTGCTCTTTCTTTTATTTTAACTGCTCCTTATTAGTGTTCCTTTGGTTGCTTTTTTTTCTTTTGCACTCTGGTTGCTTGGCCTAATTACGCCACCCATATTAAACGGATCACCGACCAAATGTATCGTGTCTCTTTTGTTTTGTTTTTTATATCTATGATCGACAACCCATTCGGTGAAGTAATAATTATATGGGTTCCTCTCAAAATAATTATGCATTGACAAATTCATTTTTTTATTGATAACCCTTTGTTCATTTGATTTATATAAAAAATATGCGTTCAGAAATTCATTTCTCTTAATCATAGCCCTTTTGGTCATTTGATTTATATTATATTATTGGCAAACGTTGTTCAATTCTTTTTTTATCGAGCGTGTCCGGAATGACAGTGTGGTTCAGTCATCATCATTCTATGATACTATTTTTTATTAATACTTTTGTTATTAATCATAACAAAATTTCTTTATCATCAAGGTCATCTTGTGGTCTCTGGATGTTAAATTACATGGAGTACTTCACAGGAGATAGTTTGTCCGACACTCCCGAACAGGTATATTTTGCATCGTATCATGATACTAATTATTTCGTGTTGTATCATTATTTAAAAACTAAGTCTTATTACTACTTCACTTTAGGTTCACATGACAGATTTTTGGTTTATATTTTGAAATATGAAGAGAATGAAGCTCTAAACAATATCCCAGTCGTAGAACGAAGCATCATAGATCGGATCAAAAGATGGACCTTCTAGAGAGGATCATCATCAAAAATAATGATTACTAGATAATGTTCCTTAGTTGTTATTTTAAGTATTTTTTGTAATAAGTAACAATTACAATACATTTATGTGATCGTTAATTTTATGTGAAGACATGTGTATTGGTCGTGTGTTACATGCGCGAGTTTTTTCATTTTTGTTTTTGGAATTTTGGGATCACAACATTTCAACAATGGAAGTCTTTCACAGGTCAAACAAGACCTATGACCTGATCTAAAATAAATTATTGCATTGAAATCATTGGGCGTGACACACATCTAAATGTTCTGGAAAAACACAAGACAAAGTTCATGTTTTTATTGTAGTTTATTAGGATACGTGCGTTGCACGTGCACGCTTACTAGTAATAACTAGAGTGAAGGGAGTTACTCCAGTGCCCAACTCTTCATGTAAGAGTGCCAATTCATAAGTTGCATCCAAATCCTTTGGTTTCTGCAAGGCCAATTGAACTCTAATAACTCGTTTTAATCCATCTAAGAACCTGGTTGTGCAGTGTAGTGGATAAGGGACTGTTTCATAAGCAATTAGCTGGTCATATAGATCTGCAAATCGGTCTACATAGTCCTCTACTGTTGATGTTTAGCAATATGGAAGAGCTTCCTAATGAACTGTTGGTGATGGTTCCTACCAAACCTATTATGCAATAAATGACAGAACTGCTCCCAACTCGCATTTGGTACTCTGCGTTGGACAGACTCCAGCCATCGCTGCAGCTCCTTCAGAATATGCTGACTCGAGAGATATCCGCGAATCCAGAGGAGTACCCCCAACGCATGAAGTAATCTTCCCAACAGTTCTGCCACAACCTGGGATTACTACCGTCAAATGAGACAATTCAATCCATGGACCAGGAACAAATCGGCCATGAGCATCTGAAACAAAATTTTCCTTAGGAACTGAACTTTCATAAATTTATGCCCACCAACGCCTCTTGCAGGTGATGGCACATATATATCTGCACCTCTTTCCTCTGTGTTCCTTTTCCTTACAAAATTTAGTAGAGAACAGCGCAGATCCACTAGATTGGTCAACAGTAGGTGTCCATGGTTCAGAAAATTGCACACCAGTACTTGGCCGATCTTCCTTGTTGAATTCCTGACGGATCTCGTTGGTGTAGAGACCGAGCTCCTCGCACGCGACATCGATCCGCTTGGTGATGACGCTTTCTAGCCTTGTAGAGTTTTCGTAGAGGAGCTTGCGAACCGCACAGATCTTGCCTTCCTGCTGCTCATGGTGGCGCTTGTCAAGATCTCCCGTGATGTCGACCTTGAGAAGTTTGAAGATAGTACACCCGTCTTGCGACAGATCCTCCATGATCTGCTCCTGGCGGCGCTCCTTGTACCTCGCCGGATGGCGATAATTTGGCAACTTTTTTCAAATTTGTGAACTTGTTTTCAAAATTGCTGAACTTTCTAAAATTAGATAAACTTTTTTTCAAAATCGGAGAATTTTTTAAAATATGCGATTTGCTTAAAATTGATGTTTTTTGAAGAAAAAATGATGAACTTTTTTTTTCAAGTTCATGAACATCCTTGGGAAATTTTGATGATTTGTTTTCGAATTCCTTTTTTTTTGTATATTTTTACAAATCCGTGAACATTTTTTATTTCCAGACTTTTTGTGAAATTTTTCTAAATAGTCAATAGTCGACGTGGGCCCTGATCATCGGTCAACAATGACCAGTCAACGGGGAACTGATTAAAACGAGTGAACCGGGGAAATAAAAAGCCACGCGAACCGAGACTTTCTTCTGTAACGAGCGATCAAGGGAACCAAACTAGCTCTCACACGTTTATTTGCGCCGTTCGAGATGGGAGGTGCGTGAGCGCCAGTTCTCCTAACCAAAGCAGAACGCGCCGACTAGGCCAAATCCCTAACTAAGGAGTACTCCTTTTAAAAATCACTCCCACATCCGCAGGTTTCGACAAGTAACGCACTGCACGCGACCTGGGAGTTTTCTCCTTTCTTATAAATTCGTTTATTCAAAACATTTTATATCTTAAATCATGCGCCCAATTCTCGCATCATTTTAACCGTTTGGTTCCTCGCGTCGAGATTTTTAAAACTAGACCTCATGTTGATAGGTTTCGACGAACTTCCTTTTCACAAAAAAAAAACAGACGAAAAAAGTCGAAAAGGGAGCACTTTTTTCCCTTTCCGAAGAGACACGACTATGCCTCTCGCGGAAAAAACATGTGTGCCTCCACGAAAAGCAAATACGTGCCGCGTAAGAAAAGCGCGCCTTTTTCCTTTCGGGGAGGCATGACAGTGCCTCGCCCGGAAGCAAATCTATGACTCCCAGAGAAGTAAATTTGTGCATCTCTCAAAAGAAAAAAAAACATTTTTTTCCGTTTCCGAGAGATACAACCATGCCGCTCGCAGAAGCAAATCCGTACCTCTACGAGAAGCAAATTTGTGCCTCTTGCGGGAAGAAAAAATGCACTTTTCCTTTCCAAGAGGCCTGACTATGCCTCTCACGGAACCAAATGCGTGCCTCCACGAGAAGTAAATCTATGCCTCTAATAGAAGAAAAAAATGTGTTGGTTTTCTTAACGAAAGGCAAGACTATGCCTCTCACGGAAGCAAATCCATGCCTCCATTAAAATGATTTTGTGCCTCTTGCGGAAGGAAAATAACATATTTTTTTCTCTTTTCAAGAGGCATGATTGTGCCTCTCGCAGAAGCAAATCTGTACCTCCACGAGAAGTAAATTTGTGTCTATCGCAAAAGAAAAAAAGAAAAAGTGTTTTTCCTCATAATTTTTTAAATCTTTTTTGTCCAAATCCTAGGGAAAACCGAAAAGCTGAAAAAACAAAAACAAATCATCTAAATGAAGAAAGCACATACAGAAAAAACTACAAAAATACAGCGGGAGCGCCCAGAGCGCGACTCATGGCGACGGCTGAGAGCGCGGCGTGCTTTCAGCCTACCAAAAATGACCCTTGCGGCGACTCCGAAAGAAGTCCCCCTTGACTAGTTTCTCTCCTGATTAGGAGCACTCTTCTTGACCCGTGCAGGTGGAAATGAGTAAACGCGCACCCTCCTCCACACTTTGAGCCGGCCCATCACTAGTGCCCCTGTTTTATTTCAATGCATTTTTTTTGGTTTTTATCTTCTTTTAGGAAAACATTTTGCTTTCATAAAGTTCTAAATTTAAAAACATTCATGAATTTCAATGTTTGCAAATCCGGGTTCTCTTTCCTTTTGGAAAAACAAAATGTTTGTAAAATAAAAATTTGCGACATCGAAGTGTTCATGAATTCAAAAAAGTCTCGTGAATTCCCAAAAAGTTCATGACTTGTTTTATATAGAATTTAGAAAATCATGCGTTTCAGAAAACGTTTGCAAATTCAAGTTATGTTCACGAATTTAATAAATGTTTTTGAGTTCAGAACAATTTCACGAATTCAAATAATTTACATGAATTTCGTATAAATGTTTGTGGGTTCAAAAAATGTTCACAAGTTTGAAATGTACAATGGTTAAATAAATGTTCATGAAAGCGAAAGAATTGCACCAATTTTAAAAAATGTTCATTAGTTAAAATAATCTCAAATAACATTTAAGCATGTCAAAACTTGATCATGAATTTAAAAGAAATCACTAAAATATGAATATTTGGAAATTTAAAAATTGTTTGCGATTGTAAGATATATTCATGATTTTAAAAAGTATGTCAAATTTCTAAAAAGGATTTGAATCCAAAAAAATAAAATGGAAAACCTGAAATGAAAAAAAATAGAAAGAAGTAAACAATTTTTTTTGCAGACACAGATTAACAGGCTGGCCAATTTCCGTGGGAAGGGTGTCATGTTTGGCACTATCCCCTGACCCGTGCGAGAAAATAAATTAACTTCATTGTCTGAAGCACATGGCTTTGCGCTCTAGTTAGCTGGCTGGCCAACTATGAATGTTTTGGAAGATTCTTCAGATCGATTCTGATTAGCTTTAGAAACTTTTGTGTGTCTTTTTTCTTTTTATTTTTATTTTTTATGTGTGCTTATTATTGGTTTTTAAAGCTTTATTTATAGTTTTTATATTTTTTGCCTTTTCTTATTTTTCAAATACAAAATTGAATTTTATTCAAATACACGTTCAGTATTTTTCAGATACACATTGAACATGACTTAGTACGTGTTGACCATTTTATTAGTATGTGTTAAACTTTTTCAGGTACACGTTCAATATTTTTCCAACACATGTTAAACAATTTTTAATACATGATGAACTTTTTTTAACACGCGTTGAACATTTTCATCAATTCAATTAATAGTTTTTAAATGTGCAAAACATTTGTTAAGTGTTAGACCATTTTAGTTTTGAATGGTTGTAAACTACTCATGATGTATAACAATAGTAAAATAGCTACGGATAAAACTCCACCGTGCGGCGAACAAAACAAGAGGGGAACAGGGATAGAACTATTCTCTTCACAATTATTAGATCTATGAAACCTAGACACGATGTAAGAACACTCATACAAGGGGAATTACAATTGGTAGGCTTTCAACACCGCCTTTTGGATGTATAAAAACTATTCATAATGGAGAGTAGATTTTCAAAACATCGGTGCATTGGAGGACTTTATTTTAAATAGTTCAAACATCACATTCAAAATTTTGAAAAGTCCTGAAAAGAATTCTACATGATCATATGGATGGACATTACACATGTGTAAAGTTTGGTGATGAAACAAGTAAACATGTGAGCTATACAAAAATGAAAAAATGGCGTTTTCTAAATAGTGAATAATACATGCATTGTTCATCTTTCCAAAATCAAGATTTTGTCGTTTGTGTGTAACTCCCATGGTTACTTATTTCATTACCAGAATTTGTGCATATGTAACATACATCCATACGAACATGTGGAATTAATTTTGGAACTTTTTGAAACTTCAAAATATCATTTTGGAACTATTGAAAATATAGGCTCCAATGCACCCGTCCAACAAAGTGGTTTTTGTTCATAATGTAACAATACTAACATATCAGTGGATAAAACCCCATTGCAAACGAACAAATAAAAAAGATGGAAACAATGCTGAACTACTTCTACATGACCATTGGATGTACAAAAAACTGCACGGGATGCAGAACACTAATATACCTGTAAAATGGGGATTGCAATAAGTTTTTTATTGGAGAATATTTACATCCATTAGAACGAAAATGAAGCAGGGTGTACCTCATCTTAAGGGGTAGCCTCGTGACGTTGTGGAGCTTACTGATGTAACTAGAGTGATTAATCACAAGCAAGAGAACTGTAGCACCCCAAAATACATGGCTATCAAGCGCCATTAAAACAAAGACGGGGATTCAAGATGGCAATATTCCTCGTGGGGATGGGTACCCGCGGGGATTTACCCATCATGGAGCAGGGATGAAGGACAAATTAGCCCCATGGGTATTGTCTGGTGGGTACCCGTTAGTCTTCGCGGGGCGGGGATGGTTATAAAATTTCCCCGTTGGGGACTTCATGGATACCCGAAAACTATGCCATTCGTACTACAAATGCAGAATATATAGATTAATACCTAGATATTTCACACAATTATTTTTCTCCACCTCTCCCAACAACCATGTCTTCTCCAATCTCACCTATCACAGTCAGCTCTGAAATCCCCATGGATACCCGACAGGTACCGGGTACCCGATATTAACAGTGATGGGGGGTGTTTTGTCCCCCACGAAGCTTCACGGGGATCGCGGGGATGGGGATTGGCGGGGATCGGGGCGGGGATGGTGGAGTCATCCCCGGTTATCCCCGTCCCCGTTGCCACCTTGAACGGGGATGAAGAGGGGAACAATCAGGAATATCGGGAAAAGGTTTAGTAGAGTGAATACTGACCCAATTTTTTTTACCAAATAACCATTTTAACCGAGCCGTATCTTACATTCTTAAGAAGTTGATCCCCACTACTACCAATTCTCTTCACATGCACACTATCCACGTCATCATCATGCCACATCAGCATTCAGTTTCCAAGCTGTACAATCTATCGGTCTAG
The DNA here is from genome assembly GCF_018294505.1 of Triticum aestivum. Taxonomy (NCBI): domain Eukaryota; kingdom Viridiplantae; phylum Streptophyta; class Magnoliopsida; order Poales; family Poaceae; genus Triticum; species Triticum aestivum. The sequence continues at coordinate 589,396,075 of NC_057814.1, read as the reverse complement.
ACATTCATTAGGCTGGTCATAGTGGGGAGTAACTTAGACTAGTAACATGCATATGTTACTAGTCTATGTTACTACCTCTATAGTACATAGTATCATAGATTAGTATCATAGGTGGTCTCATTTGTTGCCATGCATGACACATAGTAGCATAACATTAATTATGTTACGGTATCTACCTATGTTACTATAACCATCTCTCTCTTCTTTAATTGCCTGCCACATAAGCAAGTTTGCGAGTCCCAAGTGCATGATACTACTTATGTTATCCCCACTATGGCCAGCCTTACTGGTGGTCATCGGATTGATGGTGACCTCTCTGTGTTCTTTTACCTCGATGCAATTAACCGGCACGCTCAGGTTCTTCTTTCGGTTTCCCGAGCATCACAATAAGGGGGTGTTTGGTTCAGAAGTCCTAGGACTTTTTCTAGTCCCAGGGACTAATCAAAAGTCTCTAGTAGAGTAAAGTCTCTCCCGTTTGGTTCCTAGGGACTTTTTAGGGACTTTTTCTAGTCTCTGGGACTAAAAAGTCCCTGAACCAAACACCCCCTAATTAATTTGGAAGCCCGAACTTGGCCTGCGCCCGTCTCCCCTTCCCCTCCTTGGACGCCGCATATGCTTCGCATTCTTCCCTCATCAACCGTGAACCGTCCCTTCCACTTCACCTCCCCTCCTATTTCTGCAATCCCCGCATCCTACCGCACCAAGGCACTGCACCTCCTGTTCCACGATTCCTGCAACTCAACGCCGCTGTCTCCTGATCTGATTGTAGGCATCATCCTCTCCGTCAAAGGAGTGATCAAGCGGCAATCTCCACACAGCAGAATCAGCATGTGTGCAGGCCATTCGTCTGCTCCGGGCCCTCCTCGCGTCGGCGACCTCAGACGCGGCGCTCTGACCTCTGACCTCAGACGCGATGCTCTGAACCTTCCTCGCTCTGGCGTCATCGGACGCACCAGATGCGGCCATGGCCACTGCGGCCCCACTTCTAGCGGGACGCTCTACTACATGCCTCCTCATGACGGCGGCCTCGGATGCACCAGCCATCCCCGCGCAGCCCACTGAGCCAGTGCACACGAGTTGCTCTGCTCCGGGATCTACTAACGCTGATGGCCTCAGATGCAGCAGACGCGGCCCGGTCCCTGCGGGATGAGTTCTGGAAGGAGAAGCTCGCTACGCCCTGCCTCCTAGCCGTCGCTATCAACGCCCGCAAGCACAACCTGAAGAAGAGCGTGATCATCTCTTCCTCATGATTGGCCCGTATCTTCATTCACTTATTAGCTGTTGTAGTTTTGGACTTCTTGTGGTGCTTTGGTTGATTAATCTTCTTTCATTTTTGTTGGATTTCTGTGGTTAGCACAGGTCTGATGAAGATCGATATCAATGGTGAGCTTGGGCCTCTGCTCTGTTCTGGTGTGCTTGCTTCGTGATTGGCTTGATTTGGTGTTGTGATGTGGTATTCGTATGTTTCTAGGCACTTGAAGATAGGTCCGAGGTGGTTGCTAGCTTCAACTGGGCGAGGACGGCGACCTACGGACTACGGCAAGGATTCTTCTGCACTTGAAGGTCATGTACCCCTGTTGTTCTCAAGTAGATTTTTTCCTGTGCATCCTTACATGCTACAGGCACACACACTGTTCCTATACATTGCTACTTTCTGCATATTTGTGTGCTTGATTAATATCTAAACTAAATTTTGTTCGACAGTCATTGCCCAGTCCCAGATGCTCATGTTTCCGTGTGTTGTTTCTTTGAGAGGATATTGTTCTTCAAATATGTAAGGGTCTGACAGTGAATTAGTGCTTCTTGATGTGCAACCTAACCTACTTCCCAAATTCATATATAACCATCTGGCAGGTTTGGTATCTACGAGCCCCATGCCTTACCAAAGTTATGATTATATTTGCATTACACATGCATTTTGCATTTAATTGTACTATTCGCTCATTCTAGATGGACCAAACGTCGACCAAGGTGACTACAGAGAGTTAAACCCTTTTTTCCTTGCTGTTCTCCGAAGAGTTGAAGCAGCAGCAGTTCACTAATAGTACGTGAAAGTGGTGTTCATCTACTGATGGAGGGGTTGTAGGCCGGCCCAGCTAAGCGCGGCATGCCAAACCATACTGACAGCCGCATAGCCGAAGAATGAATGGTCAGCGTCTTCGTCATGCCCGCTACAAAATGCACAACTATCATTGTGACGTAGCCTCTCCTTGCAAGATGATCAGTCGTCCGAATTCACCTGCGAACTAACAGCCATAGGGAGATTTTATATTTGAGAGGAGCCCAGGTCTTCCAAATGCCCTCCCCACATTGAAAGAAAATGGCAGGAGCGAACAGTGATTGAAGAACTAACTTTTTATAATAGTGACCCATCTGCTTTTTATACCTCTTGATACCACTAGGCACTAGATACTGCTATGATTATTTGAATGCCCTCTTAGTACTAACTTTGTTTGGCTCAATTGTTGTTGATGGTCAGAAAATCTTCATTTTTTTCAGTTTCTACTCTACTGTAGTTATGTTCTGAAGATTTAATTGGCGCTACTTTATAACAGGAACATTGTATACCCTGACATCAACTCTTTGTTCAGTGTAGATTAGTATATATTTCCTACGATGTTATGCAATAAACTACTGTCAAATCTCCAGTATCCAAGACCCTATGAGACCTAACAGTGAGTTTCAACTTCCTGTGACACCTAACAATGAGAAGCAACGGAGAATTATGTCTAAACAGGCAATGGTGGATCAGATTCAATTGGTTTTTAAATTCTACCCACTTGCTTCATGTGACTCAGTTGTTTGTCCTTAATTACAATGATGAGTCATCTTGAAGTAAAATTGATGAGCTAAAATCATGGTCTATAAAGGATGACTGAGTGCCATCTATTCCATTATCCAAACAAAAAACTGATGATTTACAACTTTTTTCACATCATTTTTGCTTTTCTGGCACCCATGATTGCATCTTCTTGAAGAATACTACAACTCTATTTCTACCATGTTTAGTCGAGTCCATTTGTAGTCAGATAGTTAACTCTAAGCTCTACATAAAAGAGTCCTCAAATAAATTAATTGCCGATCCATGGGTTCATGTTTCCATGGTACAACAAATACAGTTTTCACATAAATTTGTTAGCAGGTCCTGCCGCAACGCGCGGGGAATCATCTAGTTAACCAAATTAACGAAACGCCTAGGGCTATTGGGGGATGGGGTGTCAGTGTCTCCCTCCCCCACTAAGTTTTTTAAAACTATGCAAGTTTTCTGTGCTATTTTTGTTACTTTTCTTAAGGGTCTGACTGTACAACATATTCAAAATTACAAAGTTGTACATGGTTCTACGCGCACCCACGTGAATAGTAAATTTAAAAAATATACTAAGAAAATCGAAAAAAAAACTATAAGTTTGCGGCAACAAACTTGGTCGACCATTCTACTCACGTGTAAATTTTCACTAAGTATTGACACCCGTGGTATTCTTAGTGAAGAAAATACAATTGGGACCTTACTATTCATTAAATTGTGTTTCTTAATATAGCTTTGATTTTTGTCATTTTTGCCCAGAATAATAAAGATGTAAATTCTTTGTGAAACTTCATATGCAGGGATATCGGTTGACTAAGTATGTTACAAAAAATGTCCCAATCTTTTTTATTTTTTCTAGTATTTTTTTTAAATTTACTATTCATAAAGGGTGTGCGTGGAACCATGTTCACCAAATCCATGTCCCATCTTATTTGTCTTTTTCCATGACTAAAGCGCGACCATCTTTCTTTGAAAGTGACCCTAGTGCACTAGGTATGAATTGAACTCGGGACCTCATACAAAGGAACGAGAGCTCCTATCACTCCAACTAATACATGCTGCTAACATACAGAGCACAGCGTCCAGACTAGTAGACATGTTTGATTTTTTTTGGAAACCTTTTTTAAGGAATGTGACTTTTTTTGAAATGTTGAGTATTTTTAAAAACTCAAATGATTTTAAAATTTCAAAAACTATTTTTAAAATGTGAATAAACTATATAATTCCGATTTTTGAACAAAATTTGGTATTCCAAACAATTTCTTCTCGAACAAAATTTGAAAACATGGACAATTTTTGAAAATCCCCGAACTGGTTTTAGAGTGTGGACACTTTTAAAAATTCCAAACTTGAAAAAAAGAATAAATTTATACTATTTTTATTTCAATAAAAAATTTGTTTGCACCATTTAAAAAATGTTTATGCATTTCAAAAGAATGATTTGTGATGTTTCAAAAATGTATTATAGAATGGGAAAAAATCATAATATTCAGAGAAATGTTCGTGACAGCTTCTTAAAAGAAACTTCACGCATTTGAGAAAATATGACATTTTCTAGAAATATTTTTTGCATTGTAAATAAAATGTTCGCATAATTTTTTTTAAACGTTTCATACCATTCAGAAAAGTGAACAGTAGGTGTCTGAAAAATGTTTACCATGTATTCTAAAAAATGCGTGGGCCTGTATTTGAAAAAAAAATTCATCATGTATTTTTTTAGATGTTCAATGTGTGTTAAAAAATGTTCCCCGTGTATACAGAAAAACATAGAGTGTGTATTACAAAAATGGACATGTATTTGCAAAAAACAAATACAACTATATAGGGCTACTAGGTTGGGGACGAGTTGCGTGCCGAGAGTGGACATGCAACTATGTCGAGCATGAGTTGCATGTTTAGCTTGGACATGCAACTGGGTCAGGTGAGTTTACATGTTGGGGTTGGACATGGAACTAGGGGTCGGGGCAAATTGCGTGTTGAAAAACAAAGCACAAGCCTAGTTGTGAGTCAAAGGGTGGGTTTGCAGCTGGGAGAACTACGAGGTGAGTTGCGAGTTGAGGATGAACTTACAACTGGGACAGCTACAAACTATGAGGCCAGTTGCGAGTCAAGGGTCCACTTTGCAACTGGGATGAAACAAACTACGGTCCCAGTTGCGAGTCAAGGGTATACTTGCAACTAGGATGAAAAACAAAAACACATGCCTAATTGCGAGTTGAGGGTGGGCTTGCAACTGGGAGAACTATTAGCCCAATTGTGAGTCGAAGGTGGACTTGCAACCGAGACAACTACGAAACTATGTGCCCAGTTCCGAGTCAAGGGTTGACTTGCAACTAGGATGAAACAAACTACAGTTCCAGTTGCGAGTCAATGGTGGACTTGTAACTGGGATGAAAGACAAAACACAAGCCCAGTTGCGAGTCAACGGTGGGCTCGCAACTGGGATAAAACAAACTACCGGCCTGGTTGCGAGTCAGGGGTCGACTTGTAACTGAGACAACTATATGAAACAATGACATGAGTTGTGAGTTGAGGATGGACTTGCAACTGAGATGAAAAACAAAACACATCCCAGTTGCGAGTCGAGTGTGGACTTGCAACTGGGACAACAACAAACTATGGGCCTAGTTGCAATTCGACGGTGGACTTGCAACTAGGAAAACAACTAACTATGATTCCATTAGCCAGTTGAGGATGGACTTGCAATTAAGACAACTATGAAACAATGAGCCTAGTTGTGAGTAAAGGGTCGACTGGCAACTGGGATGAAACAAACTATGAGCCCAGTTGCAAGTCATGGGTGGACCCACAACCAGGATGAAAAACTAAACATTGGCCGAGTTGCGAGTCAAGGGTGAAGTTGAAAGTGGGATGAAACAAACTATGGGCCTTGTTGCGGGTCGAGAGTGTACTTGCAACTAGGACAACTACACAAAAGTACGATACGAGTTGCGAGTCGAGGGCGGACTTGCAACTGGGACAACTACAAAAAACTATGATACGAGTTGTGTGTCATGAGGGTGGACTGGCAACCGAGAGAACTATGAAACTACGAGTCTAGTTGCGAGTCAAGTATTGACTTGCAACTGGGATGAAACAAACTATAAGGGTGGACTTGGAACTAGGATGAAAAACAATTAAAACACAATCTCCAGTTGTGAGCCGAGGATGGACTTGCAACTCCGACAACTACGAGCCCAATTAGGAATGGATGATGAACTTGCAACAAGGGTAACTGCGGACTATGAGCCCAGTCACGAGTCAAGAGTCGACTTGCAACTAGGATAAAACAAACTACGGGATTAGTTGCGAGTCAAGGGTGGATCTGCAACTGGAATAAAAGCAAAACACATGCCGAGTTGCGAGTCAAGGGTGGGTTTGCAACTGGGATAAAACAAACTACAGGCCCAGTTGCGATTCAAGGGTGTACTTGAACTGGGACAACTACAAACTACAAGCCCAACTGCGAGTTGAGCATGGACTTGTGATCTGGATGAAAAGCAAATTGCATGCCTATTTGCGAGTCAAGAATGAGTTTGCAACTAGAATGAAAATAATCATGGGCCTAAATGCGAGTCAAGGGTGAATTTGTAACTCGAACAACTACACAAAACTAAGAGGAAATAGAAAAATAAATAACAAAATAAAAAACTAAACAGTAGCTAAGCGGAAGAAAGAGAGTAAGAGCAATGAGTCATGTTACTCTATACAAAAATTGAACCCGCACCAACAACATAAAGTGAGAAAAGTTGCTGCCCACACAAAGTGAAAATTGACACAATTCTGACAACAAATGCGAGACGCGAAACGCCCCCAGCGTGGTACGTCACATAGCCGGCCAACAATGGAAGAAAATCGTGAAACGGGTCGACAACATGACGCGGATCAAAACGCGGCATAAAAATTTCAGCAACAAAAGATTGTACATTTGAAACTTTAGATAAGTCATTGCTAAATCTCGTCCCGATGTGTCACAATCTATGTGAAACAGAGGAACATATACTCACACTTACGCAAACATGAAAGACAATGAGAAAAACGGCCACCGGTGCGACAAAAAAACTGGCTCTACAACGCAAACACCAACACGACCCAAGGTACTTGGACCTGGGACAACTACAAACTACGAGCCCAATTGCGAGTTGAGCGTGGACTTTTTATCGGGAAACACAAATTGCATGCCTAGTTGCGATTCAAGGATGGATTTGCAACTCGAATGAAACAATTTATGGGCCTAAATGCGAGTCAAGGGTGGATTTGTAACTCGGACAACTACACAAAACTAAAAAGAAAAGAAGAAATAGAAAAATAAAAAAGCAAAAATAAAAAACTGAATAGTAGCTCAACGGAAGAAAGAGAGTGAGAGCAAAGTGTCATGTTACTCTATACCAAAATTGAACCCGCACCCACAACATAGAGTGAGAAAAAGTTGTTGCCCGCACAAAGTGAAAATTGACACAACCCCGACAACAAATGCGAGCCGCAAAACGCCCCTAGTGTGTGCGACGTCACATAGCCGGCCAACAACAGACGGAAATTGCGAAATGGGTCGACAACGTGACGCGGATCAAAATGCTGCCCGAAAATTTCAGCAGCAAAAGATTGTACATTTGAAAATTTAGATAAGACGTTGCTAAATCTCGTCCCGATGTGGCACAACCTATGTGAAACACAGGATCATATACTCACACGTACGCAAACATGGAAGATAAGAGAAAAATGGCCACCAGTGCGACACGAAAAACCGGCTCCACAACGCAAACACCAGCACGACCCAAGGTACATGCATGTGAACAAAACAATTTTGCACGATACATACATGTTTGATCCAAAAGAAAAAAAGAAATTAACGATATTTGAAATAAAAGTGAAAACAAAAACAAACAAAAAATACGTGTGACTTGTCCATTTTTTCATTCTTCACCTCTTGCAGTAAGATAACAAATAAGGAAAAAATGCAACTTAATGTGATGCAGGGTGTGTTTGCACGAGCTACAACCCATGAATGCAGCTACACATACGTGCAAAATCGACCACAACCCCCAAAACGATGTGCAAAAAAAAGGCTCAATAAAACCCTATGGATCGATACGTGAAACAAACTAGTGCAAGCGCAGTCTGCGGAAGAACACCCCTAAAAAAGAGAGAAAGAAAAAAACGCACTGTGCTGAGAAAAAAGAATGAATCTTAAAGGCCTTTCATCCTATGGTGATAGAGTTAGATGTGTGGTAACTATTTTATATCTAGATGTGAAATAGTAAATCTATTTTATTAATGTTGTTCCTTTTTTTATATAGCTACTAATCCCTGCTGAGACAATTTATATGGATCAGAGGAATAGTAGTTAACTTTTGTATATAGTTTTCTTATATTTTTCCTTTATTAACATAATATTTAGTACCCATCATTAAAATCTTGGGGCCAACTTTCATGAAGTCCAAATGAATTGTGTCATTCTTATTGAAGATTTATCGATTAGTTGGAAAAACAATCATTGTATTACACATAAACATTATAGTGTTACTCTATTTCTTTAGTTTATATCCCCCCTTTCTGAAATACTTGAAATGATAAGTTTGTCCTAACTCAAACGTCTTTAAGTTTGGTCAAATTTATTGAAAAATATATCAATATCTACAACACCAAATTGGTTTCACTAGATTCATCGTAAAACATATTTTTCATGTTATATAAATTTAATTGTGTAGATGTTAGTAAGAGCCTGTTCAGAAGCTCTCCCAACTCTCAACTCCGCTCCGCGCGAGGAGCTGGGTTCGAGCCGCTCCGCACGATTGTGCTGGCGCTCCCTCCGCTCCGGGAGTTGCAGTTGGGAAGTGGAGGGGATCCGAACATGGCGTAAGTTTTTCTCTATATGTGGTCAAACTTTAAAAAGTTTTTTTTCTTTTTTGCGAGGGAAACTTAAACAAACATTTATATCTATACCTACTATTAAAGGGAGTAGGTATTCTTGGTTTGGTTTCGCTTTGTTTCGTCCTGTTTAGGTGATTTTTTTTGTTTCATCCCGCCTTGAAGATTTTTATTATCCGAGGTGGTACTATTTTTTGAGGCTGCGCAAGCTGCCAAGCTCGCTCGCGTTTTTGTTTCTGGGTTGAACGATCGCTTGGCTGGGCCAGTGTATGCCATCGAAGCCCATCCAGGCAAAAATCAAATACGGGCGTACATCAATTTATGGGCTGCGAGTGGGCTCCAGAAAATTAAGTAAAAAATGAGTGGGCTTCGTAATATCAAGTAAAATATAGTTTACATCTATACCTACTATTAAAGGGAGTAGGTATTCTTGGTTTGGTTTCGCTTTGTTTCGTCCTGTTTAGGTGATTTTTTTTTGTTTCGTCCCGCCTTGAAGATTTTTATTATCCGAGGTGGTACTATTTTTTGAGGCTGCGCAAGCTGCCAAGCTCGCTCGCGTTTTTGTTTCTGGGTTGAACGATCGCTTGGCTGGGCCAGTGTATGCGATCGAAGCCCATCCAGGCAAAAAACAAATACGGGCGTACATCAATTTATGGGCTGCGAGTAACCAACACCTCTCATATCAAAAGAACCCGCGGTAACCAACTCAGCTGACTTCTATTTGTGATTAATCCCACTTCGAGGATTTATATTGAATCGCCCCGATGTACGTTCCCTAATTGCTTGCAAGAGACTAAAAGGAATTGACCCTGAGATTGTGTGGCTGCCATGCAAAAAAGAGAAATATTTGGGGGCATTAATTACCGGCGAGGAGTCCCCTTGATTAAAGCTATTTTTTAAATAATATATTTTTTTAATTAATTTTCATAAATATTACGCTGGATAAAAAAATTTCAAAAATAATACACCATCGGCCCGCTGCAGGCCGACTGGGCCTAGTCGGCCCACAGCAGGCTGAAGCCCCTGTCGGCCCACTGTGGGCTGATTGGGTCCTGTCGGCCAGCTGTAGGCCGACTGGAGCTAATTGGCTCGCTGTGGGCTAATTGTTTTTGCAAAAAAATAGGCATAAAAATATGTTTAAAAAATGTTAATTATGTAATTAAAAAATGTTAAACGTGTATAAAAAAATGTTCCTGATGTATAAAAAAAATGTAAAATATATATGCAAAAAGTTGACATAAAAAATATGTTCTAAAAAATATGTTTGAACATTCTATATTTTTTGGACCAATTTTTACAAAAAAATGTTAATCATGTATTTTTTTACAAACATATTTTTTGGTGTCAACTTTTTTTCATACACATTCTATATTTTTTATATAAATAAGGAACATTTTTTATACACACATTTAACAATTTTTAAATACATGCTTAACACTTTTTAAAACATATTTTTATGTCAACTTTTTTGCATATATATTGTACATTTTTTGTATACATCAGGAACATTTTTTTATACATGGTTAACATTTTTTAATTACATAATTAACATCTTTTAAACATATTTTTTTATGCCTACTTTTTTTGCAAAAACAATTAGCCCACAGCGAGCTAATTAGCTCTAGTCGGCCCACTGTGGGCCGACAGGACCCAATCAGCCCACAGTGGGCCGACAGGGGCCAGTCGGCCAGCTGTAGGCTGACTGGAGTCCAATCGGCCTGCTGTGGGCCGACTAGGCCCAGTCGGCCTGCAGCGGGCCGACGGTGTATTATTTTTGAAAAAAATTTACCCAGCGTAATATTTATGAAAATTAAAAAAAATGTATTATTTAAAAAAATAGCTTGATTAAAGGGAGGGATCATGATGGGGCTGGATTTGTGTGTCCTTTAAAGGATGCGGGATTTGTGGGGCTGCTAATGCACCCATAATTAACGGTTAACAGTTGCACAATTAAGAAAGGATTGCTGCAAGCCGACCCCTGTTATTAGGAAGAAAAGGAAGGAATTTAAAAGAAGAAATATGAAGTATGAATTTTTCGGACAGTGTGAATGTCAAGTTAACAATTATTGATTTGTAGCCAATGGGAACCAACGTTTTGCATGTTTTTTAAGACTTCATTAAAATTCAAGAAAATATTTGTTAAATGGTGCGTCAAATTGTGTTCAAACCGTTGTCCTTGAGCCCATCGACTCTAAAGGACCAATAACTAACTAGGCCATAATCATTTTGTGACTTTTTAATGGATTACATCCAATATTATGCGTACTCATTTGATCTAAGGTTAATTTTGAATAACTTAAATATTCTTTTTTTTTTGTCACGAATGAACCGATGAGCCGGCGATACAACCGGTGAGTCGCTCGTTTGCTTTTTAAACTATGATTACATGGCCATGGCGGAAGAGCACGCCATAGTTCGCTGCCGGAAACATACCCAAGTTCATGCTAGAGATGAAGAAGGAGGACGTTGTTGACAGTGAAGTGTATGCAGTTTGTGTTGACTCAAGTAATTGATGTCCTCCTGACTTAACTTAATTTGCATTAATAATTATTATTGTGTGCGCTAAGAAGGAAATGCATCGGCTGATTTGTTAAGACATTTGTGTTGAAGCGTGTGAAGATGTATGTGACGCGCAAGGAACTACAAGTCGGTGTAGGGAGAGGTTTGTGAAATCAGCATGGTAGAGTGTGATGACCAAGCTCGCCGCCTTGGGATTGATGACGTTTGTTGTAATAGGTGGGCAAGTGACCAGCGTCATGATGGCATGGGAGAAATGGCAACGAAGATGACTCGTTAGGTCTGTGTGTGAGTTTGTTTCCCCCGTTGCAACGCATGGGCATTTGTGCTAGTAAAACTTACGTATTTTGGAATAGCACATGAAGGTGCCAAGGACGCCTTTTAGGGATCACATCACTTGGGTTAATTAATTCAGCACGAGGAATATCCCCACAGCGACATCTGCAGATCTGCCTCGTTCCTGTCGTGCTACACTTTGTTAGAATACATATACTCACGGGTCAACATACTCACATCGCCAATATCGTGGGCGCGACACGGCTACTACTACTTGGACTTGCTAGTAGCAGCTGGCTGCATCGAATCATCAGGTCTCGTTGTCGCCGCGTCCCATGTTCATCTTGTTACGAAATTACAGTACCATGTCATCCCGTACGTGCGTTACGTGCGTGCATGCTCACCCGTCTCGCCGGAATGTAGGAGTAGTTTACAGAAAAATGACGAGACGAACCAACGAAGACGACGAACAAGGGAGACGTTGGGGCCTATGTCAGAGAGTTCACACGCGCGCGCCAGGCCAGGCTGTGCCCCGGCCTCGGAACCTAAGCCGCGGCCACTCCGCATGCGCCCGGCACGCACCGCCCGGCCGCGCGGCACGCCTATTCTTAGCTCTCCCCGCCACCTCCGTCGTCGCGTCGTCCCTCCTCCTCTTCCCCACCACCTCCTTCCTCCCGCCTTTCTTTAGCCGCCGGCGCGCGCGCACGCCTCCCATTAATTATTCCTCCGACACCCGCGCGCGCCGCGCTCGCCATGGCCGGCGACGGCGCCGGCGCGGCCGGGCTGCTCCTCCTGGCCCTGGCCGCCCTCGTCGCGGCGGCGGCGGCGGCGTCCGAGGGCGACGTGCTGCTGGCGCTCCGGGCGACCCTGCGCGGGCCATCCGGCGACCGCCCCCCGGCGCCGCTCGACCAGTGGGTCTCCTCCGCCAGCACCGGCCCGTGCCAGGACCCGGTCTGGTATGCGGTGCGGTGCTCCTCCAACAAGGTGCTCGGCCTCCGCCTCGAGTACCTCGGCCTCCAGGGCAACGCCCCCGACATGGCCCCGCTCGCGGCCCTCACGTCCCTCCGCGTGCTCAGCTTCGCCAACAACAACCTCACCGGCCCGTTCCCGCCCGGGCTCACCGAGCTCCCGGCGCTCAAGATGCTCTACCTCTCCCGGAACCGCCTCAGCGGAGAAATCCCCAGCGACACCTTCGGGGAGATGATGGGGCTCAGGAAGCTCTTCCTCGCCGACAACGCCTTCACGGGCGAAATCCCGGGCTCCATCACCTCGCCCAAGCTGCTCGTGGTGCAGCTCGCCAGGAACCGCTTCCAGGGCAACATCCCGGACTTCGACCAGAAGGACCTCCAGCTCTTCGACGTCTCCCACAACCGACTCTCCGGCCCCATCCCGCAAGGCCTCCGCCGGTTCAAGGCCGCCTCGTTCGAAGGTGAGTAATTCGTTCCTTCATTCATTGCACGACGACGTGCATGCACGCACGTTTACGTTTTCTACTATAGTCTCATTAATTTGTTATACTTAGCTTGCTGCATGTGGCTTTCGTTCGATCGTGCTGGTGTTAATATAGGACTATATTAATCCTCTCTGTCTCTCTCGTTGCTGGCATGGAATTGTTTTGTGTGAATCTTAATTCTTTTTTTTCTGAGCAAATCTCACTGTTTGTGAACGTAAATGTACACTTCATTCGAGTGCAGTTAATTGTAGCTAGAGGTAGCGTTAAAATCAGTTAGTAATAGGATGGTTTGGGTGTAACGGAGCCAAACTTAATTTTCATTCTCGCATTTGTCGCGCACAGTTCAGCAAGTTATTATTAATTCCAGGGAACTAAAGATTGATGAAGTAGAGAGCCGATAGTAGCTTTCGCTACAAGATCAGGTGAAGAAAAAAACAAAGTGATACCCCTCGAAATTAATATAAAATTAACGTGGATATGCCTTGCTTAGCCGGCCAAGCAAACAGCGCCTGGGAGAAGGGACACAAGTACTCTACTAAAAAAATCAATATACTATTTTTGTGAATAGATTCAATATACTACTAATGTATAAAATTTTATTAGTAAATATGTTAAGAAAATATAAGAGCAAATATAATAGGGTGATGTAACTGGGCTAGAATTTAAATTATATATTTTGCTGAGGTGGATGAGAGGGAATATGAAAGAAAAAAGAGGCAGGTTATAGATGAACAACGAGTTGCAACACATGCTCCTAAAAACTCTACGAGAGTGTAAGGTGGATCATAGTAGTATATATTCATAACTAACGATTATATATGTCAATTATAAGATTGACTATAGATGACTTGGCAATAATATATAACCAGCAGCCGGCTATACTATTAACAATGCTCTAAAGGTGAATTGGCAGGAGCACCATCAGTGGTCACATACTTCAACACTGATGTGTCTAGGATGTGCCTTACGGAGAAGAAATCACGGGGCTCATATTGTAGCTCTGGAACGCTAATCTTTCCTAAACCAAGAACAAGAAGTAAGAGCATCCTCAGTCGGGCATCCCAAACCGGCTTCAAACATTCGACGAACGGCCCGATTATTAACCGATCACGAAACTGATTCAACTGGGCGCCCCAAAAGGGCCTCAAACGTCCGGGCTGACCGGCACCCATCATATCCAGTCCAAATAGGGGGTGGATCTGGGCGCATAATTAAACCATAGCAAATCCACATACTCTTGCAACACTTAATCACGTTCTTATGAGTCCAAATATTTCTCTCGTTTCTTTTAATAAGCGAAAGTAAAACGGTTACGTCAATAAAAGCACCTCCAAGGGTACCACACAAAATAAAAACTACTCTCCCACAGTTATTCTGCCAAGTGTCCGCCCCCTGCAATTTCCCAACCCTCAACCTTACATTTTACTATAATCAAAATGAAAGAAGGCGTAGGTGAGATGTTAAGGAAGAGTCCAGCATTTCACCCATGCCAAAACTCCACATAACCTGGCATGAGAGGGGGGGCGCCTTCCACTGGTGATCCAAGTTTGTGGCTCCGTTTATCCACCACTCCTTTACCAAGGTTACCTATTGGCACGACAAGGTGTGTAAAATTTAAGGTGAAGCCACATCAGGACAGACCTCCACATTTTCCTAGTTAGGCATCCGAGCATAAGGTGATCTATGGTTTCTGAGTAAGGTGGGCAAACCCCGCAAAAGACAAAATTTGAGCATCTCATCACTGATGGTCAACTATCCACTTGGTTTAGATCATGAGCCAGGTAAGATTTTGACATTTTAGATAGATCCATGTGCTCCACGTTGTCGGTCTTGTGGCCGTGGTGGTCAGCAGGCCATGAAAAAAATCCTAGCTGGCCATGAGTTTTCAACTAGTCGTGGTCTAGAGAGACGTATTAGTTTGGCAACGATGATTCTTCAAAATACGTAGTGATATAAAACTTTAGTATTCCGATGACTCGGCAATGAATACTTCACTTTCTAGTAACAACATATTTTCTCGGTTGGGTTTAGGAAAACGAGGTCAAGACATCTTTCTCAAATACTACAAAAAAGCAACATGGTATTGGGATACTACGGTTTATAAAACTATGATATTTGTCGATGCCAAACACATCGAAGTTATAAAAACAGACAATACTCTTCAGATACTCCAAAAACTAGAAGATAGCCCATACGATTGCAGCGGAAATGCATGCTAAGATTTGTAGGCGGATTACATAGATAAAGCGTGAGGATTAACTATGATGAGATGGCATGTTGATGATGGGCAAACATGCATTATTAATGTGGATGAATTGCATGGGTAAAAAATGATTGTTACGCGAAATGCACGCGGTTAAAGACAAATTGTTACAATGTCACAAATTATAGAGTTGTGGCCTCTCGGCACCATGGACAGTGTTGTGACCAAACTACTCTATACGTGTGGACATTAGTGCAACATTGGCATTAGGACAAACCTAAGAAACACACCAAATTGCTTATGTGTAGATTTGATCTTGCCACGATGTATGCATCCTCTCAAGTCTCATCCTAATTTGCCCGTGGAATCCTCAGGCAACACGGATCTCTGCGGCGCGCCGCTCGACGTTGCGTGCCCTCCATCGGCGCTTCTCGGCGCCTCACCAGATTCCGACTCATCAGGCAGCCTGAGGGTCCTCATGATCATCGCCATCGCGGTGGTGGCGTTCGGCGGCCTCCTCGCCATCATCGGCATAATCACGGCGCTCCTCTCCCGCAACAAGGACAAGGACGAGCCGGCGGACGCCACCGAGACACCCGGCGGTGGAGGCGGCATTGCCGCGGCCAAGATGCAGTCCACCGCCGACAAGTCCATCAAGATCGTACAGGTGACCGGCAGGCATTTCGTGGCCGGGTTAGAACATAAAACCCTTGAACTGAATCAGCACTGAAACTGACATGATCGTGCGCGCGTGTGCAGGCTGACTCGGAGCAGCACGGCGTGGTGGCGCCGGTGCCGTCCAAGCGCGGCGGGCGGCGCGACGGGCTGGTGTTCCTCCAGGAGGGCCGGGAGCGGTTCGAGCTGGAGGACCTGCTCCGGGCGTCGGCGGAGGTGCTCGGCAGCGGCAACTTCGGCGCGTCGTACAAGGCGACCCTGGTGGACGGGAAGCCCATGGTGGTGAAGCGGTTCAAGGAGATGAACGGCGCCGGGCGGGCGGACTTCAACGAGCACATGCGACGCCTCGGCCGTCTCGTCCACCCCAACCTCCTCCCCGTCGTCGCCTACCTCTACAAGAAGGACGAGAAGCTGTTCGTCACGGAGCACATGGTCAACGGCGGCCTGGCTCAAATCCTCCATGGCGGTAATGATAACTGATCATACATATTTCATGTGCGTCCTGGAGTGCCGATCGATGTGAGACGTGATGGACGTCTGATGAGTGCATGCAATGCAATGCAGGAGCGACGTCGAGCCTGCCGCGGCTGGACTGGCCGGCGCGGCTGAAGATCATCAAGGGGGTGGCGCGCGGGCTGGCGTACCTGTACGAGGAGCTGCCGATGCTCACCGTGCCGCACGGGCACCTCAAGTCCTCCAACGTGCTCCTGAACGCCGAGCTGGAGCCCATCCTGAGCGACTACGCGCTGGTGCCCGTGGTGACGCCGAGCCACGCGTCGCAGGTGATGGTGGCTTACAAGGCGCCGGAGTGCGCGGCGGCGGGGCGGGCGAGCAGGAAGAGCGACGTGTGGACGCTGGGCATCCTGGTGCTGGAGCTGCTGACGGGCCGGTTCCCGACCAACTACCTCCGGAAGGGGCGGGAGGGCACGACGGACCTGGCCGGCTGGGTGCACTCGGTGGTGCGGGAGGAGTGGACGGGCGAGGTGTTCGACAAGGACATGCGCGACACCCGCAGCGCCGAGGGCGAGATGGTGAAGCTGCTCAAGGTCGGCCTCGGCTGCTGCGACACCGACATCGCCGCGCGCTGGGACATCAAGGAGGCGCTGGCGCGCATCGAGGAGGTCCGCGAGCGCGACCCCGCCGACGACAGCAGCACCGCCTCGTCCTACCTCAGCGACGGCGCCGGCGCCGGCGCCGCGAGCGACCACCCGCACTCCCTCTCGACGTAACCTATAGCAACATATGAAATTCTTGCATTGGGTGGATGGCTGGCTGCTCCGTGCGTGCATCCATGCCAGGGGTATGTAAACTTGTGACGGCTTGGGTGCGTGCGTGTATGAATCGTTAGAGTTTGTTGAGGAAAATGGAGGGGTTGATTGTGGGATCTCGTCGTCGTCAGTCAGTCGTAGGGGGGGACTGGTCGTGTCAGAATAAGGCCGTTTCATTTGTGTTAATTTTCCTTCGTATGATATTGATAAATTGTTGCAGGGGTGGCATGCGAAGTTGCAAACGTCGTTGTTGTCACAATAAAGGAGTGTGAGTCAAGATGGCAATGGGGCCGAAATCCATCGGTTTTGCTCGACCAAACTTATCCTCACGAAAAATCGCAAACATGTCCCCGTCCTTGTCATGGGGCTAATTTTTTGCCCGTCCCCTAAATCCATCTGTTTTTCTGAACCCACGGGAAACCCA
>NC_057814.1:588770958-588778094 GCF_018294505.1 Triticum aestivum | reverse complement strand
TTTTTTTTTCATTTCGAGATTTTAAATTACATTAATTTTTATGCGTGGAGAATTTGTTGGGTTTTATATTGATATACATTTATTTTTTTAAATAGTTTGAATGTGAGTCGAAATTTCGGGATTAAAAACAGTTCGGACCGCCCCAAAATTTCGTATAATTTTTTAACCGTGGCCACAATATGGGCTGTAATGCTAACAAAAAGAATATGGGCTCCAAAAAAACCTTAATAATTAGCAAATGGGCTGTAAATTATTAGAAATAATGGCAGATGGGTTGTATGCTGTTTTCCACAGATTTGAGGCTTTCCTAAAAAAAGGTTGACGCACAAGCAGTGACTGTTGGATGGCCATCCAATGGCCATCGTGCTTCTTCAATCTCTGCTCTTCCTGCTCCAGCCGCTCAAACAAGCGCCGGCGGGACTGCCTGCTCCCTCCTCCCCGCGGCCGGCTCTGCTGCCGCGCAGGCCTCACCGCCCCACCGTACTCCCATCGCTGGCCTAGCCATCCCTCTACTCACCCACACCTGTTGTTATTCTCCGGCGACGGTAGACGAACCAGTAAACCCTCGTACAGTCGTACCCCCCTCCGTGTGGGAAACAACTGCCGAGTCTTCCCTGCCTCCATGTCGTTCCCTTCCTAGGCCTCGCCGTCGTCCACTGCCCTGGTGCTCTCGGCGCGGCCTGGTCAACGTGGTCAACGACCGACATGCATCTGAAGTGGACTGTACGTGGAGAGGCCGACAGCTGGGTCCACGGCCACACCCAAGGAAATGCCTCCTTATTACGCGCAAAATAATGATTCCTCCCCCTGACATCAGGGACCCACCGAAAGGGCCTATGTATTTCGTAAAAAAAAGTTACCACCGCTAACAGCTCGGACCCACCAGCTATATCTTCGCACGCAAGGAAGTGCCTCCTTATTATGCACAAAAAAATGAATACTCCCCCTGTTAGCTGGGACCCAGTATAGTGGTAGGCTGACTTGTGGGCCTACTAAGTTGACGGGGACGAAGGGCTTTGTCAACTTAGTCAATATGCACGATTCTAGCTCCAATGACCGTACGATGTCCATCCAACGGCCGTAGTGCTTCTTTAACCTCTGGTCTTCTTGCTCCAGCCGCCCAAACCAGCGCCGGTCGTGCCTCGTGCTCCTGCCTCCCGTGGACGGCTGTGATGCGGCGGAGGCCTCACCGCCCCCTACTACTCCCACCGCTGGTCAGGTCATCCCTCTACTCACCCACACCCCCTGTTATTCTGCGGCGACGGCAGCCTCACACCGCAGCGAACCAGTGAACCCTCATACTCCTCTACGCGTGGGCATCCACTGCCGCGTCTTCCCCGGCTCCGCGTTGTCCCCTTCCAAGGCCTCGCCGTCGTCCACCGCCCTGGTGCTCTCGGCGCGGCGTGGTCAACGTGGTCAAGGAACGGCTTCCATCGGACGTGGACTGTACGTGGAGAGGCTGACAGCTGGGTCCACGGCCGCAACAAGGAAGTGCCTCCTTATTACGTGCAAAATAATTATTCCTCCACCTGACACCGGGGACCCACCGGACGGGCCACCGTATTTCGTGAAAAAACATTTGCCCCTGACTGCTGGGACCCACCAGCTACATCTTCGCAGGCAAGGAAGTCCGTCCGGGCAAAAAAAAATGATTCGCCCCCTGACTGCTGGGACCCACCAGCTACATCTTCGTAGGCAAGGAAGTGCCTGATAGTCGGGACCCACCTGGTCGAAGCGTACATAGCGTTGTCATTCTGGTCGCGAACGTGTACGTACATATATACTGGTGGATGTAGAGGCGCGCACGTGTCGTAGTAGAGGCGCGTACGTGTCGTAGTAGAGGCGCGCACGTAGCATGTACACGTACGTACAGCGGCCAGGGTGCAAGAAAGAAAATACGGCCACGTATGTGTACATACGGGCGGGGTCTCGAACGCCTACTCGCGGATACGTACGGCCAGGGCTCGTGTACATGGCTGGGTCGGAACGGAGAAACAGCGTCGTCGTCGTGTTCATGGGGAAGCAACGGAATGCGTCTTGTTCATGGGGAGGCAACGGAATGCGTCGTGTTCATGGGGAGGGGTGTGGCATACCGCAAAACGGAGGAAACGGACCTCCTACGGTCGAAACGGGGGTCCTGTTGATTGGGAGGAGTGTGGCGGACCGCAAAACGGAGGAAACGGACCTCCTGCGGTCGAAACGGGGGTCCTGTTGATCGGGAGGGGTGTGGCGTACGGCAAAACGGAGGAAACAGACCTCCTACGGTCGAAACGGGGGTCCTGTTGATCGGGAGGGGTGTGGCGTACCGCAAAACGGACGAAACGGACCTCCTACTGTCGAAACGGGGGTCCTGTTGATCGGGAGGGGTGTGGCGTACCGCAAAACGGATGAAACGGACCTCCTACGGTCGAAACGGGGGTCCTGTTCATCGGGAGGGGTGTGGCTTACCGCAAAACGGGACTCCATGGGATACTGTTCATCTCCACCGTCGACCTCCTCCAGCCTCCACGGGCTACCGTCGACCTCCTCCAACCTCCACGGGCTCCTGTTCATCCAGCCTCCACCGCGCACTACTCCACTGGCTACTGTTCAACCACCCCTCCACGGGCACCCCTCCACCGTCTACTATTTATCCAGCCCTCCACACCACGAGGTCCTGTTCAACCACCCCTCCACGGGCACCCCTCCACCGTCTACTGTTCATCCAACCCTCCACCACACCACGGGGTCCTGTTCATCCAGAGGCAACGCCACCACTCACTGTTCATCCAAACCCCCCGCAACGCTCACTGTTCATCCCAGAGGCAGCATCGATCGGCTTCAATTAGCAGCAGTAGTGAAGGAATCGCTCGATCGGGCTCAGTTAACAGCCATCGATCGATCGCTCGGGTTCAGTAACGCGTAGCCTGCAGTGCAATCGCTCGGGTTCAGTTAGAGCCCAACGCCTCGCTCGAGTTCAGTTAGAGCCAATGCCTCGCACACACGCGCGTACGTGTACGAGAGAAACGCGCATCGCTCGGCCCCCGACCTCCCACCGTAACTGGGAACTCCCCGAAATTTTCCTCGCCCTCGCTTCTACCACGGTTTTTTCCGTCATGGACGGCCCAAAGAATGTCATGCAGCTGCGTCTCCGGCCCGCCCAGGACGAAAAGCCCATTTTCTGTAATGATTTTTTGTCATAGAAGTAGGAGCCCACCACATCTGTGATGATACCGGGTTTTGTCACAATTATCGTCATAGAAGTGTCATATGTATGACAGAAAAAAATTTGTTCGGCCCAAAATGTCACGGATGTGTCTTTTTTTTGTAGTGATCGTCCACATAACCGTGGGCGTTTCTGCCGAGTTGTTTGAGGAGGCACTTCTACATGCAACATTGAAACTTGGCGCCGACATTCCTCAAGCCGAACGTCATAGTCAAGTAGCAGAAGGCTCCAAATGGTGTGATGAAGGCAGTCTTCAGTCTGTCGGCCGGGTTCAGCTTGATCTGGTGATACCCTGAGTATGCATCCAAGAAACTCAACAGCTCACATCCGGCTGTGGAGTCTATCACTTGGTCAATTCTCGGCAAAGCAAACGGGTCTTTGGGGCAGGCTTTGTTGAGGCTGGTGTAATCAATACACATACGCCAGTGCTTGTTTTTCTTCAGCACAAGGACTGGGTTGGCCAGCCACTCTGGAAATGACACCTCCATGATGAAGCCGGCTGCCAGCAGCCGGGCTATCTCTTCTCCAACGACTCTTTTCTTCTCTTCTGACAGGCGGCGCAAGGGCTGCCTGACTGGCTTGGCATCAGACCGGACATGTAACTTGTGCTCGGCGAAATCCGTCGGAACACCCGGCATGTCTTTAGGTGACCATGCAAAGATGTCCCGATTCTCACGGAGGAAATCGACGAGCTCGCCTTCCTATTTGCTATCGAGGTTCGCACCTATGACAGTGTACTTCTCCGAGTGCTCCGGGTTCAAGGGTATCTTCTTTGTCTCTTTGGCCGGCTTGAACGAGCCCTCGGCTTCCGACTCCTTGGGGTTGGGTGACATCTCCGGCTGCTTGCCTGCCATCGCCACAACTCGGTCAAGGAGCCGCTTCTCAGCCGCGATCACAAGGGACTCGGCCAGCCGACTACTATCTGCTGCGCAGGCGGACGACTTCTTGTAATCTCCTGCTATGGTCAGAATTCCCTTGGAACTCGGCATCTTCATCTTGAGGTAAGCATAGTGGGGGACCGCCATGAACTTGGCCAGAGCAGGCCGGCCAAGTAGTGCATGGTATGGGCTCTCGAGATCCACCACCTCAAACCAGACTGGCTCTCGGCGGAAGTGATCCTTGTCTCCAAAGAGGACGTCTATCTGGATCTTGCCGATTGGTGAGCAGGAAAGGCCAGGAACTATGCCATGGAATACAGTCCGGCTGGACTGAAGCTGCCTTTGTTTGATTCCTAACTTCTCCATGGTATCTTTGTACAGGATGTTGATGCTGCTGCCGCCATCTATCAGAACTCGGGAAAATCGAGCAGCTCGCCTATCAGTGGCAAAGGTGGCATCCAGAACCAGGGCGTAGGAGCCGGGATTGGGCATCACTTCCGGGTGGTCGGCTCTGCTCCAACTGATGGACTTCTCGGACCAATGCATGAACTCGGGGGTCTCTGATGCTACTGCATTTACTTCTTGCTGTCGCTGCCGTCTGCTGTGCTTATCATCTGCCACGCTGGTGAACACGACATAAGCTCTGTGCTCTTCAGGGTACTCGTCTTGTATGGCTCCGACTGGCCGAACCGCCGGCTGCTGGTGGGGAGGAGGAGGCGGCTGCCCAGCAGGCGAAGGAGGTAGAAGGCCGTCTCCCTTGGCGATCCTGGTGAGCCAATGGCATTTCCGAGTGGTATGGTTGGACGGCTTCGCACCACTGTGGAACTTGCAGGGTGCGTCAAGAGTCTGCTCATACGAGAAAGCCGGTAGCCAATTGGGCTTGCCGCCCTTCTAGCGCTTGGATGGAGGCTGCCCTTCCGGCTGCTGGTCTTCGACTGTCGCCACCTGCCGGCTTGTGGAAGCCGGCTGCATGGCCTTGTGCTTGTTGTTGCTTGGTTGCTGGCGCCGACTGGTGTCGCCAGCCGGGGTTCGAGGAGCTTGAGGGGCCACTTTGCCAGACGCATCAACTTGGATTTCTGCCTTCATGGAGGAGTCAGCCATGGCGTATTTGTCTGCTATGACCAGCAGCTCATCGAGGGTCGTCGGCTCGTCGCAGAGGAGTCGGTGCATGAGGAGGGTGCCCTCTCGGCACCCAGCGGTGAAGTATTCGATGGCCTGCACCTCGTGCACGCACTCGTAAGAGTTGCGGAGCTCGGCCCAGCGTGTGAGGTAGTCGCGGGTCGACTCGTTGGTGCCTTGTACGCACAAGGAGAGCTGGCGGGGATTGGGCGGCCGCTTATACGTGCTGGTGAAGTTGCAAATGAAGGCTTCGGTGAAGTCAACCCAGCTGTTGATGCTGCGGGGCTTCAAACTGTTCAGCCATGTCCGGGCCGTGCCCTGGAGCATGAGCGGAACGTACTTCACAGCAACGCGCTTGTTGCCGTTTGCTATGTTGACGGCCGTGGAGTAGTCAACCAGCCAGTCCTCCGGCTTCACGGAGCCGGTGTATTTGGGCGTGTCTCTTGGGAGCATGAACCCTTTGGGGAGGGTCTCGTCTCGAATGCGGGGGCCGAAACAAGGCGGACCCAACTCATCTTCCTCTTCTAGCACCAGGGATCGGTGGAGCCGGTCGATCCGGTGGTGGGCATCGTTCTCTCCGACTCCTTCTCGGCGGCCAAGTCGGTCGCCGAGTGTCGGTTGTTCAACAGGTGGCGGGGAGACGCGCCTTTCCCTGCGAGGGGGAGGATGCGGACACTCATCCCGTCATTCCTACTAAGTGGACGTGTACGCACGGCTTTGTCAACTTAATCAACAAATGATTCTAGCAGCTGGACCGTTGGATGTTAATCCAACAGCCGTGCTCCTTCTTCAACCTCTGTTCCTGCTCCTGTCTCCCGTGGGCGGCACCGCGGCTGTGCTGTCGCGCACCCGAACCAGTGAAGTTTCCCGCTCCTCTCCATCTGCGACTCCACTGCCCCGTCTTCCCCATCTCCGGGTCGTTCCAATCTAGGTGCGCTCGGCACGGTGTGGTCAACATGGTCAACAACCGAGAGTCATCGGAAGATGACTGTACGTGAGAGGCTGACAGTGGGGACGCACCACGCCCATGGACGCATGCATGCAACGGAACGCGGCGAGGTCAACGTAGTCAAGGAACGACTTCCATCGGAAGTATACTGTACGTGGAGAGTCTCAGCTGGGTCCACGGCCGCAGCAAGTAAGTGCCTCCTTATTACGCGGAAAATAATGATTCCTCCAACTGACAGCAGGGACCCACTGAACAGGCCACCGTATTTTGCGAAAAAAACGTTTGCCCCCTGACTGCTGGGACCCACCTGACAGGCCATCGTATTTCGCGAAAAAAACGTTCCCCCCGCTGTCAGCTCGGACCCACCGGAAGTGCCTCCTTATTACGCACAAAAAAATGAATACTCCCCCGGCTAGCTGGGACCCACCTTGGTGGGAGGCTGACTTGTGGGCCTACTAAGTTGACGGGGACGAAGGGCTTTGTCAACATAGTCAATATGAACGATTCTAGCTCCAGTGACCGTACGATGTCCATCCAACGGCCGTAGTGCTTCTTCAACCTCTGGTCTTCTTGCTCCAGCCACCCAAAGCAGCGCCGGTCGTGCCGCATGCTCCTGCCTCCCGTGGCCGGCTGCGCTGCCGCGGAGGCCTCACCGCCCCCTACTATTCCCACCGCTGGCCAGGCCCTGCGGCGACGGCAGCCTCACACCGCAGCCGAACCAGTGAACCCTCGTACTCCTCTCCGCGCGGGCTTCCACTGCCGCGTCTTCCCCGGCTCCGCGTCGTCCCCTTCCTAGGCCTCGCCGTCGTCCACCGCCGTGGTGCTCTCCGCGCGGCGTGGTCAACGTGGTCAAGGAACGAGTTACATCGGAAGAGTACTGTATGTGAAGAGGCTGACAGCTGGGTCCACAGCCACTGCCCAGTTTTTTTGTGATTTGCCAAGTAAGTCGCTTTGTCAGGCCTGTTGGGCTGCAAATCTTTCAAGA
>NC_057814.1:588768132-588769764 GCF_018294505.1 Triticum aestivum | reverse complement strand
CCCTGGTGCTCTCGGCGCGGCCTGGTCAACGTGGTCAACGACCGACATGCATCTGAAGTGGACTGTACGTGGAGAGGCCGACAGCTGGGTCCACGGCCGCACGCAAGGAAATGCCTCCTTATTACGCGCAAAATAATTATTCCTCCCCCTGACATCAGGGATCCACCGAAAGGGCCTCTGTATTTCGCGAAAAAAACGTTACCGCCGCTAACAGCTCGGACCCACCAGCTATATCTTCGCACGCAAGGAAGTGCCTCCTTATTACGCACAAAAAAATGAATACTCCCCCTGTTAGCTGGGACCCAGTATAGTGGTAGGCTGACTTGTGGGCCTACTAAGTTGACGGGGACGGAGGGCTTTGTCAACTTAGTCAATATGCACGATTCTAGCTCCAATGACCGTACGATGTCCATCCAACGGCCGTAGTGCTTCTTCAACCTCTGGTCTTCTTGCTCCAGCCGCCCAAACCAGCGCCGGTCGTGCCTCATGCTCCTGCCTCCCGTGGCCGGCTGTGATGCGGCGGAGGCCTCACCGCCCCCTACTACTCCCACCGCTGGTCAAGGCATCCCTCTACTCACCCACACCCCCTGTTATTCTGCGGCGACGGCAGCCTCACACCGCAGCGAACCAGTGAACCCTCATACTCCTCTACGCGTGGGCATCCACTGCCGCGTCTTCCCCGGCTCCGCGTCGTCCCCTTCCTAGGCCTCGCCGTCGTCCACCGCCCAGGTGCTCTCGGCGCGGCGTGGTCAACGTGGTCAAGGAACGGCCTCCATCGGACGTGGACTGTACGTGGAGAGGCTGACAGCTGGGTCCACGGCCGCAGCAAGGAAGTGCCTCCTTATTACGTGCAAAATAATTATTCCTCCACCTGATAGCGGGGACCCACCGGACGGGCCACCATATTTCATAAAAAAACGTTTGCCCCTGACTGCTGGGACCCACCAGCTACTTCTTCGCACGCAAGAAAGTGCGTCCAGGCAAAAAAAATGATTCGCCCCCCTGACTGCTGGGACCCACTAGCTACATCTTCGCAGGCAAGGAAGTGCCTGATAGTCGGGACCCACCTGGTCAAAGCGTACGTAGCGTTGTCATTCTGGTTGCGAACGTGTACGTACATATATACTGGTGGATGTAGAGGCGCGCACGTGTCGTAGTAGAGGCGCGTACGTGTCGTAGTAGAGGCGCGCACGTAGCATGTACACGTATGTACAGCGGCCAGGGTGCAAGAAAGAAAATACGGCCACGTATGTGTACATACGGGCGGGGTCTCGAACGCCTACTCGCGCATACGTACGGCCAGGGCTCGTGTACATGGCTGGGTTGGAACGGAGAAACAGCGTCGTCATCGTGTTCATGGGGAAGCAACGGAATGCGTCGTGTTCATGGGGAGGCAACGGAATGCGTCGTGTTCATGGGGAGGGTGTGGCGTACCGCAAAACGGAGGAAACGGACCTCCTACGGTCGAAACGGGGGTCCTGTTGATTGGGAGGAGTGTGGCGGACCGCAAAACGGAGGAAACGGACCTCCTACGGTCGAAACGGGGGTCCTGTTGATCGGGAGGGGTGTGGCGTACCGCAAAACGGAGGAAACAGACCTCCTACGGTCGAAACGGGGGTCCTGTTGATCGGG
>NC_057814.1:588742036-588767728 GCF_018294505.1 Triticum aestivum | reverse complement strand
ACCACAAAACGGATGAAACGGACCTCCTACGGTCGAAACGGGGGTCCTGTTCATCGGGAGGGGTGTGGCGTACAGCAACACGGGACTCCACGGGATACTGTTCATCTCCAGCGTCGACCTCCTCCAGCCTCCACGGGCTCCTATTCATCCAGCCTCCACCGCGCGCTACTCCACCGGCTACTGTTCAACCACCCCTCCACGGGCACCCCTCCACCGTCTACTGTTTATTCAGCCCTCCACACCACGAGGTCCTGTTCAACCACCCCTCCAGGGGCACCCCTCCACCATCTACTGTTCATCCAACCCTCCACCACACCACGGGGTCCTGTTCATCCAGAGGCAATGCCACCACTCACTGTTCATCCAAACCCCCCGCAACGCTCACTGTTCATCCCAGAGGCAGCATCGATCGGCTTCAGTTAGCAGCAGTAGCGAAGGAATCGCTCGATTGGGTTCAGTTAACAGCCATCGATCGATCGCTCGGGTTCAGTAACGCGTAGCCTGCAGTGCAATCGCTCGGGTTCAGTTAGAGCCCAACGCCTCGCTCGGGTTTAGTTAGAGCCACCGCCTCGCACACACGCGCGTACGTGTACGAGAAAAACGCGCATCGCTCGGCCCCCGACCTCCCACCGTAACCGGGAACTCCCCGAAATTTTCCTCGCCCTCGCTTCTACCACGGTTTTTTCCGTCATGGACGGCCCAAAGAATGTCATGCAGCTGCGTCTCCGGCCCGCCCAGGACGAAAAGCCCATTTTCTGTCATGATTTTTTGTCATAGAAGTAGGAGCCCACCACATCTGTGATGATACCGGGTTTTGTCACAATTATCGTCATAGAAGTGTCATATGTATGACAGAAAAAAATTCGTTCGGCCCAAAATGTCACAGATGTGTCTTTTTTTGTAGTGATCGTCCACATAGGCGTGGGCGTTTCTGCCGAGTTGTTTGAGGAGGCACTTCTACATGCAACATTGAAACTTGGCGCCGACATTCCTCAAGCCGAACGTCATAGTCAAGTAGCAGAAGGCTCCAAATGGTGTGATGAAGGCGGTCTTCAGTCTGTCGGCCGGGTTCAGCTTGATCTGGTGATACCCTGAGTATGCATCCAAGAAACTCAACAGCTCGCATCCGGCTGTGGAGTCTATCACTTGGTCAATTCTCGGCAAAGCAAACGGGTCTTTGGGGCAGGCTTTGTTGAGGCTGGTGTAATCAATACACATACGCCAGTGCTTGTTTTTCTTCAGCACAAGGACTGGGTTGGCCAGCCACTCTGGAAAGAACACCTCCATGATGAAGCCGGCTGCCAGCAGCCGGGCTATCTCTTCTCCAACGACTCTTTTCTTCTCTTCTGACAGGCGGTGCAAGGGCTGCCTGACTGGCTTGGCATCAGACCGGACATGTAACTTGTGCTCGGCGAAATCCGTCGGAACACCCGGCATGTCTTTAGGTGACCATGCAAAGATGTCCTGATTCTCACGGAGGAAATCGACGAGCTCGCCTTCCTATTTGCTGTCGAGGTTCGCACCTATGACAGCGTACTTCTTCGAGTGCTCCGGGTCCAAGGGTATCTTCTTTCTCTCTTTAGCCGGCTTGAACGAGCCCTCGGCTTCCGACTCCTTGGGGTTGGGTGACATCTCCGGCTGCTTGCCTGCCATCGCCACAACTCGGTCAAGGAGCCGCTTCTCAGCCGCGATCACAAGGGACTCGGCCAGCCGACTGCTATCTGCTGCGCAGGCGGACGACTTCTTGTAATCTCCTGCTATGGTCAGAATTCCCTTGGAACTCGGCATCTTCATCTTGAGGTAAGCATAGTGGGGGACCGCCATGAACTTGGCCAGAGCAGGCCGGCCAAGTAGTGCATGGTATGGGCTCTCGAGGTCCACCACCTCAAACCAGACTGGCTCTCGGCGGAAGTGATCCTTGTCTCCAAAGAGGACATCTATCTGGATCTTGCCGATTGGTGAGCAGGAAAGGCCAGGAACTATGCCATGGAATACAGTCCGGCTAGACTGAAGCTGCCTTTGTTTGATTCCTAACTTCTCCATGGTATCTTTGTACAGGATGTTGATGCTGCTGCCGCCATCTATTAGAACTCGGGAAAATCGAGCAGCTCGCCTATCAGTGGCAAAGGTGGCATCCAGAACCAGGGCATAGGAGCCGGGATTGGGCATCACTTCTGGGTGATCGGCTCTGCTCCAGCTGATGGACTTCTCGGACCAATGCATGAACTCGGGGGTCTTTGATGCTACTGCATTTACTTCTTGTTGTCGCTGCCGTCTGCTGTGCTTATCGTCTGCCACGCTGGTGAACACGACATAAGCTCCGTGCTCTTCAGGGTACTCGTCTTGTATGGCTCCGACTGGTAGAACCGCCGGCTGCTGGGGGGAGGAGGAGGCGGCTGCCCAGCAGGCGGAGGAGGCAGAAGGCCGTCTCCCTTGGCGATCCTGGTGAGCCAATGGCATTTCCGAGTGGTATGGTTGGACGGCTTCGCACCACTGTGGAACTTGCAGGGTGCGTCAAGAGTCTTCTCATACGAGAAAGCCGGTAGCCAATTGGGCTTGCCGCCCTTATGGCGCTTGGATGGAGGCTGCCCTTCCGGCTGCTGGTCTTCGACTATCGCCACCTGCCGGCTTGTGGAAGCCGGCTGCATGGCCTTGCGCTTGTTGTCGCTTGGTTGCTGGCGCCGACTGGTGTCGCCAGCCGGGGTTCGAGGAGCTTGAGGGGCCACTTTGCCAGACGCATCAACTTGGATTTCTGCCTTCATGGAGGAGTCGGCCGTGGCGTATTTGTCTGCTATGATCAGCAGCTCATCGAGGGTCGTCGGCTCGTCGCAGAGGAGTCAGTGCTTGAGGAGGGTGCCCTCTCGGCACCCAGCGGTGAAGTATTCGATGGCCTGCACCTCGTGCACGCCCTCGCAAGAGTTGCGGAGCTCGGCCCAGCGCGTGAGGTAGTCGCGGGTCGACTCGTTGGGGCCTTGTACGCACAAGGAGAGGTGGCGGGGCTTGGGCGGCCGCTTATACGTGCTGGTGAAGTTGCGGCTGAAGGCTTCGGTGAAGTCAACCCAGTTGTTGATGCCGCGGGGCTTCAAACTGTTCAGCCATGTCCGGGCCGTGCCCTGGAGCATGAGCGGAACGTACTTCACAGCAACGCGCTTGTTGCCGTTTGCTATGTTGACGGCTGTGGAGTAGTCAACCAGCCAGTCCTCCGGCTTCACGGAGCCGGTGTATTTGGGCGTGTCTCTTGGGAGCATGAACCCTTTGGGGAAGGGCTCGTCCAGATTGCGGGGGCCGAAACAAGGCGGACCCAACTCATCTTCCTCTTCTAGCACTAGGGATCGGTGGAGCCGGTCGATTCGGTGGTGGGCATCGTTCTCTCCGACTCCTTCTCGGCGGCCAAGTCGGTCGCCGAGTGTCGGGTGTTCAACAGGTGGCGGGGAGACGCGCCTTTCCCTGCGAGGGGGAGGAGGCGGACAGTCATCCCGTCGTTCCACTGCTCTCGGGCGGCCGTCTTGGTCGCGCTCAATGGTGATGCGAGTCCGGCTGCGGCTGGCAGCCGGCTCCTTGTCTCTTCTTCCGCGGACGCCACCAGTCGGCGTCCGGGATGTCGTGCCTTGATCTCGGCGGGGAGGCAGATTGTCGTTTTGCCGGTGTGGCGCCTCAGTGCGGCAGCCGGCCTCGTGCTGCTCGGCAGCTGTGTCAAGGAGCCGCTGGACGCGCTCTGCCATCTGGCGACGTTCTTCGCCCTCGAACTTGTCCAGCTCTTCTGCTGCCGCCTGGGCAGCCCGGATATTTCCCGCGGGTGTGGCGTAGACGGGGCGATTTGCCCCGAACAGGTTGGCGATGGCCACGCCGCGCTGCTGGACCGTGCCAAGGCGGCTGGGCCTAGCGGGAGCCGGCGTGCCGCCCATAGTGCGGTCCATCTCCCGCTGGTAGGCCTCCGATAGGCGTCTCATGCTGGCCAGCTTCTTGGCGCCCTCGACGAGCTGGATGCGGCGTGCTTCCAGCATCTCGGCGTCGGCGTCTTCTGGGATGGGCGTCGTCAGGTCTTGCAATGCCGCGTCGAGCAGGTCATGAGCACCTCCGCCGGAGTGCTCGCTGTGGCCAATGACAAGCACCTCCGTGACGGCGCTTTCGCCGCTCTCCGCGCAAGGAGGCGGCTCGTCGTAGACCACCACGCTGGTGGGGAACGCGTCAAGCGACGCAGTGTCGGAGTCGACAAGCATCGAGTCGGTGGAGCCAACAGATTCCAAGTCCGCAGCAAGCTCGCCGGTGACGTGGAGCTGGTCGAGGAGGCTGACGAGGCGGCTCTCAGGGCCATCATTTCCCGCATCGGACACCAGCTCGTCGGAGAGGCGAACCTCGCCAACAAGGTCGGCGAGGCAGCTCGCCGCGCAGGCGATCCCCATGCCATGCAGCGCGTCGGCGCAGACTCCGTCTGGCGTGCTGGGCTGGCTGCGCTCGCCAGGGAGGAAAAGGGTTCCCGTCCAGAACAGGTCCCCGGACGACGGTGCACCTCGCCCCATGGTGGGCGCCAAATGTCGGGGGTTGGGTGCGACATATGCCAATGGATGGCTTATCATGGTGGGAGCGAGTAGAACGTCGCCAGTGCCTGGAAGCGGGATGAGGCGTAGACACGAACGCCGGCGCACTTTACCCAGGTTCGGGGCTCTCCTAGGAGATAAGACCCCTAGTCCTGCTCTGCGGGGTCTCCGCATGATCACTAAGGCACAAGTGAATACAATGATGCTCCTCGAGCTGTATGCTAGAGGTAGGAGAAGGCAAGGCTAGCTTCCTCCTTTCTCTATGGGTTGGTCTAGTTTTAACAGGTTTGGAACCCTTTGCATGGGTGCCCTGGGGGGTTTATATAGGCCTACCCCCCAGGGGTACAATGGTAATCCGGCCGGGCATAGGGCCCGACCGTCAGTCTCTTCGGCCGCCGGCTTCCCCGCCGACTGCTGGGGCCCGCCGCCTGGTGGGCCCCGCCGACTGGTCGGGTACGGGGCCGACAGGCCGCCTCCGCCGCTCTCGGGTCTTGTCGGCTGCTGATCACTGTAGCCGTGACTCAAATGACGCAGGCTTGGTCAGGGGATCGTGGCTACAGCTCCGCCGCCTGGCGGGCGATTACTGTAGCCACTCTGTGTCTCGTCTGGTTAATGGCGCGTGGGTCCCAAGGAAGGGGCGGGCCGACTGCTGGGGGCCGACCTCCCTCGGGTCCGACTGGCGGGGCTCTTGCCGTTTTCTGGGCTCTCACTGATTGGTGGGGCCCGTCGTCCTTGGGCCGTACCGACTGGCCGTCGTGGGAGCAGGGCTCTGCCTGCTTGTGGTGATGTCAGGGGTGGTGTGGCAACAGTGCCGCGCCGGGTGGAGATCTCCGCCGGTACGGTGCACTGTGGCCACGCCTGTCCCTGGATGGGGGGGGATGGGCTATACTGTAGCCATTCCCTGTCTTGTCTTTCTTGATGAGGGCGCAGGCTTCGTTGGCGCCACGGGCCGACTGCTAGGGGCCAGCTTCTCTAGAAGCCGCCAGCTAGGAGTCGGCTTGTCTTGACGTCGGCCTCCGAGACTCGGCCGTCTACGGGCAGCCGGCTATTCCTCCAGCCGGCCTCCAGAAGGCGGCACTTCATCTTGGCGCCTTGAGGGGCGCGGCTAGCCCCGATGTCTTGAAAGGTTCTGGGCATCGGGTTGGCCTACCCGTGGCCCATTACTCAGACAGAATAGCTTCGTGTTATTTTACTACGGACTCTTGAATAGATAGATCAGAAAGGATAACTTTGAGGTGGTTTTGTACCCTACCATAATCTCTTCGTTTGTTCTCCGCTATTAGTGACTTTGGAGTGACTCTTTGTTGCATATTGAGGGATAGTTATATGATCCAATTATGTTATTATTGTTGAGAGAACTTGCACTAGTGAAAGTATGAACCCTAGGCCTTGTTTCCTAGCATTGAAATACCGTTTGTGCTCACTTTTATCATTAGTTACCTTGCTGTTTTTATATTTTCAGATTACAAAAACCTATATCTACCATCCATATTGCACTTGTATCACCATCTCTTCGCCGAACTAGTGCACCTATACAATTTACCATTGTATTGGGTGTGTTGGGGACACAAGAGACTCTTTGTTATTTGGTTGCAGGGTTGCTTGAGAGAGACCATCTTCATCCTACGCCTCCCACGGATTGATAAACCTTAGGTCATCCACTTGAGGGAAATTTGCTACTGTCCTACAAACCTCTGCACTTGGAGGCCCAAGAACGTCTACAAGAAGAAGGTTGTGTAGTAGACATTAGTTCACCATACGTGCATGCTACGGGAATCACAACCTTTAACACAAGTATTTGTCAAATCCACAACTACTCAACTAGCATGACTCTAACATTACCACCTTTATATCTCAAAACAATTATGAAGCATCAAATTGATCATAGCATCCAATTCACTTCCTATGATAGTTTTTATTATACCCAACTTGGATGCCCATCATATTAGGACGAATTTTATAACCATAGAAAATACCATGCTGTTCTAAAAGACTCTCAAAATAATATAAGTGAAACATGAGAGATCACTAATTTCTACAAAATAAAACCACCTTCGTGCTCTAAAAAGTATAAGTGAAGCACTAGGGCAAAACTATCTAGCTCAAAAGATATAAGTGAAGCACATAGAGTATTCTAATAAATTCCAATTCATGTGTGTCTCTCCCAAAAGGTGTGTACAGCAAGGATGATTGTGGTAAACTAAAAAGCAAGGACTCATATCATACAAGACGCTCCAAGCAAAACACATATCATGTGGTGAATAAAAATATAGCTCCAAGTAAAGTTACCAATAAACAAAGAAGAAAGAGGGGATGCCTTCCGGGGCATCCCCAAGCTTAGGCTTTTTGGTGTCCTTAGATTATATTGGGGTGCCATGGGCATCCCCAAGCTTAGGCTCTTGCCACTCCTTATTCCATAGTCCATCAAACCTTTACCCAAAACTTGAAAACTTCACAACACAAAACTCATCAACAGAAAACTCGTAAGCTCCGTTAGTGCAAGAAAGAAAAACCACCACATAAGGTACTGTAATGAACTCATTCTTTATTTATATTGGTGTTAAACCTACTTTATTCCAACTTTTCTATGGTTCATACCCCCCGATACTAGCCATAGATTCATCAAAATAAGCAAACAACACACGAAAACAGAATCTGTCAAAAACATAACAGTCTGTAGCAATCTGTAACTTTCGAGTACTTCTGGAACTCCAAAAATTCTACTAAAATAGGAAACCCCAGATAATTTGTTTATTAATCTACTTCAATTGGAATCAGTATTTTATCATTTCTGATGATTTTAAACAATTGTTTTCGTGAACAGAAAGTTTCTGACTTTTTCAGCAAGATCAAATAATTACTATCCAAGAAGATCCTATAGGTTTCACGTGGCACAAACACTAATTAAAACATAAAACACATCTAAACAGAGGGTAGATGAATTATTTATTACTAAACAGAAGCAAAAATTAAGAAACAAAAATTAAATTGGGTTGCCTCCCAACAAGCGCTATCGTTTAACGCCCCTAGCTAGGCATTGATAATTTTAATGATGCTCACATGAAAAGACAAGAATTGAAGCACAAAAAGAGCATCATATAGCATGTGAAAAACATATCTAAGTCTAACATACTTCCTATGCATAGGCATCTTATAGGCAAACAAATTATCATAGCAAGCAAAACTAGCATATGCAAGGAAGCGGAAAGAAACAATAGCAATCTCAACATAATGAGAGGTAATTTAGTAACATGAAAATTTCTACAATCATATTTTCCTCTCTCAAAATAATTACATGTGGGATAATAAGAAAATTCAACAAAATAGCTATCACATAAAATATTTTCAACACGATCCTCATGCATGCAAAGTTGACACTCTTCCAAAATAGTGGGATTATCATTAACTAAAGTCATGACCTCTCCAAGCCAACTTTCATAAGATTGATCAAAATCCAAATATGTGGGATCTAAAGTTGACACTCTTCCAAATCCACTTTCAATAATATTGCAAACACTATTATCAATCTCACATTCATCATGGGGGTTAAATAAATTTTCAAGATCAAAAGAAGAATCACCCCAATCATGATCATTGCAACAAGTAGTAGACATAGCAAAACTAGCATCCCCAAGCTTAGGGTTTTGCATATTATTAGCACAATTGACATCAAGAGAATTTATAATAACATCATTGCAATCATGATTTTCATTGAAGGAACTACCAAGTATGGGTGCAATAGCAACGATCTCATGTTTAACATAAGGAACTCTAGCAAATTCATCTTCATAAATATTGGCATCATGGCCACAAGAATAGCAAGCATCATGTTCATCAAGGGATGTTTCAATCAAATCATCGGAATCATTATCTATAGATTCATGCATATCATTATTTTCTTCCAAAGCAACAGTCATTCTCTCAATAAATTCTTTGACATAGACATTATGAGCATAGTTTTCATAGCAATATTTAAGTATGTCAAAATTTTCAGATTCATAGAGAGTAACATCATACTTTTCAATCAAAGAAGCAACTTCATAAGCACCCTTAAAAGCAACAAATTCTTCAATTTGTTCGATATCATAGTACCTATAAACACCCTTTGCATAAGAATATAAGATTTCATTATCATTAAACTCACATAGGTAGGGAAGGTGTTTTTTAGGGTTCTTAGAGCAACAAGTAAAATCACAAATTTCACAAAGATTCCAAGCATAGCATAGCAAACTATTTATGTGATACCATAAGAGCTTCCCCTTTTCAGACAAACGATGACGCACAAAATGAGCATGCTCATCTAAAGATTTCCCATCAACTAGGCTAGTCCGGGTTTCAGCACGAGTGCATAAGGATCGAAGATGATCCAAGCAGAACACTTTAAGTGGATCCATATCAATAGATTTTTAGCAAGCAAAGATGCAAGCAAATAGAAGGCACGTGGAAACACAAACAAAAAGACATACGGGAAGAAGGCGAATAAAACGGCAAGGGTGAAGTGGGGGAGAGGAAAACGGGAGGCAAATGGCAAATAATGTAATGCGAGGGAGATGAGTTTGTGATGGGTACTTGGTATGTCTTGACTTGAGCGAAGACCTCCCCGGCAACGGCGCTAGAAATCCTTCTTGCTACCTCTTGAGCACTGCGTTGGTTTTTCCCTTGAAGAGGAAAGGGTGATGCAGCAAAGTAGCGTAAGTATTTCCCTCAGTTTTTGAGAACCAAGGTATCAATCCAGTACGAGGCTCCTCAAAAGTCCCACGCACCTACACAAACAAACAAGAACCTCGCAACCAACGCGATAAAGGGGTTGTCAATCCCTTCACGGTAACTTGCAAAAGTGAGATCTAATAGAGATAATAAGATAAGATAAATATTTTTGGTATTTTTATGATGTAGATTGGAAAGTAAAAGATGCAAATAAAAGTAGATGAGGAACTTATATGATAATAGATAGACCCGGGGGCCATAGGGTTCACTAGTGGCTTCTCTCTAGATAGCATGAGTTATTATGGTGGGTGGACAAATTACTGTCGAGCAATTGATAGAAAAGCGAATAGTTATGAGATTATCTAGGCATGATCATGTATATAGGCATCACGTCCGTGACAAGTAGACCGACTCCTACCTGCATCTACTACTATTACTCCACACATCGACCGACTCCTGCCTGCATCTAGAGTATTAAGTTCATGAAGAACAGAGTAACGCATTAAGAAAGATGACATGATGTAGAGGGATAAACTCATGCAATATGATATAAACCCCATCTTTTTATCCTCGATGGCAACAATACAATACGTGCCTTGCTACCCCTGCTATCACTGGGAAAGGACACCGCAAGATTGAACCCAAAGCTAAGCACTTCTCCCATTGTAAGAAAGATCAATCTAGTAGGCCAAACCAAACTGATAATTCAAAGAGACTTGCAAAGATAACCAATCATACATAAAAGAATTCAGAGGAGATTCAAATATTTCTCATAGATAAACTTGATCATAAACCCACAATTCATCGGATCTCGACAAACACACCGCAAAAAGAGTTACATCGAATAGATCTCCAAGAAGATCGAGGAGAACTTTGTATTGAGATTCAAAGAGAGAGAAGAAGCCATCTAGCTAATAACTATGGACCCGAAGGTCTGTGGTAAGCTACTCACGACTCATCGGAGAGTCCTTGGAGATGATGTAGAGGCCCTCAGTCAGGACCGGATTTTCGGGATATTAATTCTCCTGAAAATGGCCCTTGTGCTCACCAGCCCCAGGCTTACGGTTAGCTGATGAGACACCAACTTGATACAACAATTCCAAGCAAAGTACAAAATATGTAGTAAAAGACCATTGTGGCCTATGAGTACAACACTTGGTTTCTAATGGTTGATGGTGGAAGCGGTTTGTGGTTCATCTGCGTCTATGGGACTCCATTTCCCACAAGAACAGCTGACCAGGATAACTCCTATCTTTGCGAGGCTGCTGTCAACACTGCGTAGGTTCCGGGGCTGTCGTCGTAACGCTCTTCTCCCCGCAAGAAAATTTGGCCAAGACAATAGCCAGGGACAAGCCAGTGAGTACGTTTGAATGTACTCGCAAACATCAAGAACACGGGTATAATATATCAAAACATGCTCCGAAATATTCTATGATCACAACGTCTGTCACGAAATATACGAAATCCATGATGCACGCATGTGGGTAAAATATGAATATGCAATATAGAAATAGAATGTAGTGATCGAGTGTCTGAAATGACTCCTCAAAAAAAAGTGCAAATAAATTAACAATGCCGCAGTCGGGCGTCTGGGCGACACCACATAAAGGGCTTATAAATAAAAGAAATAACAAACATGCCACAGTCGGGAGTCTATGCGACACCACATAAAGGGCTTATAAATAAAAGAAATAACAAGCATGCCACAGTCGGGCGTCTGAGCGACACCGCATAAAGGGCTTATAAAGGATAATGAAATAATAAGCGTGCCGCAGTCGGGCGTCTGAGCGACACCGCATAAAGGGCTTACAACATAAAGAAAATAGCAGGCATGCCACAGTCGGGCGTCTATGCGACACCGCATAAAGGGCTTATAATAGAATAGTTGCAGTGGGTATCCAGGAGGTAGAACCGTCCCAGGGATACTCAATAATTCAAATAATGTAAATGGTTAGTCCATAATAATAGTAATCATAATCATCACAAGTCACAAGTCATGATCCAAGTTCTGGTTTAACAGTTGTTCCTCCGAAGACCGACACTCGACCCATCCCAGACTGTAGTCCTTAACCATGGACACGGCTATTCGAATAGATGTATAATCTCTGCAGAGGGTGTACCCTTTACCCACGGGTTACGGATTTCTTTAGCCCATCGGGACTAATTCCGTCTACGGTCTTTTAATTGAAAACACGCCTGACCTGCACACACCAGCTTAACTTACCGGTGCCTGGAATCACCCACGACACCTGTCAAGCGAAACTCTAAGTGGGGAGGCTACAACCTCGACGTAGCATGGGACACAAAATTTATACCGCGCGCAAACTAGGGGAGCTACCCCTTCGGCTACAACCGAAACACCCATGACCCCAGACCGGATGACTGGCTTTAATCCATGGCCATGGAACCCTCATCACGGCCTCTCTGTACGGTGTGTGCTAGAAAGGGGTTGAAAATTTACTGAACCATACCCTACCCACGGCAGGGACAAGTGGTAGTACGGAGCAAGTATGGGGGTTACTGGACAAGACTCGATCTACGGCCGACTCAGGAGGTTCAAGTATTCTCTGCATGATTAGCATAACAAAATATATTTCCATTAACCGCTAAACTTACCACTCGTCAAGCCTCACCATGCCATACCGGACATACTCGTCCCGACGAGGAACTAGGGACAAGCTCATGTCTACCCAAGACCACGACTCTCCCGGCTCCCTTCCGGTATGCAAGAGAAGCTTACGAGGATGAATACCATCAGCATATTCATTTATAACAGCAAGGAAATTTCCATTTGCGCACCCATGCGTATGATCATATCGTCACATAAAATAGCATATGCTCCAAGTCAAGGTGATGTTGTAACCGTATCAACAACATCCAAAAATATTAAACCAGGGTTCAGAATGCTTGCCTTCAAGTGTATGCATGTGGGGGTGCACTTTTTGAAGGTTGCCTTTTTCTCCAAAATCCTATTTTGAGAAATATACAAATAACACATATCTCAAAAACAGTACAAAAAATTGTTGCAAATATTTTTGAAATAAATCTTAAAATAAACTAGATGAAATTTGAGAGAGGTAGGAAAAAGAATCAACTCATTTGGAGTTTTATTTTAAAAGTTATAGCCAGTCAAAGATTAGTCAAAGTTCTGTTTTTAAATAAAACCAGAAAAGAAAACGTTTCGGGGGGAAATACGCTTTCGAAGCAGAGGAGACGTACTCGTGATTTTGCGCTATCACTTAACCAGAGAGGACGGGTGCGCGGGTCACTGAGAGTGGGTCCAAGGGGCCCACTGGTCAGGTTTGACTGGTCTTCCCTCCCTCCTCTCTCTCTCTGCCCGAACGGTGGCGGGACTCCGGCGATCGCCGCCGACGAACGGCAGCTCCCCACGGGGCCCCGAGGGCAGGGATGGATCCGCCAGACCGGGGCGGTCCTCCCGGTGGGCGCTAGGCAGGTGGGGACGGAGGAAGTCACCGGCGGCGAGCTCCGCGGCGGACGGAGGTTCGGGAGCAAAGTGGCCTTCGGGCTATGGTGGTCCTTGGTCGAGGCTGAGGCGCTAGGCAGCTCCGCAAGACTATGGGGAGACTCTTGGTGGCGTTGGATGGGCGGGGGAGGGTCTGGCTGCGACGTATTGCACCGGAGCTCGGCGGCGGCCGAACTGGCCGGAGACGAGGAAGAAGGCCCCTCCCCGTCGATTGCTGGCTGCGGGAGTACTAGGAGGTTGGAATGAGGTTGCTTGAGTGCTAGGTTGAGCTCGGGATCCCCTTATATAGGCGCTCGAGGTCGGTCCCGCGGCGGCCGAGGATAAGATCGCCGGCGACCGCTGTACTGTGGTTGCAGGGCTACGTGGCGGCGACGAGCGCGTGCCGACGGCTTGCGGATAAGCTCGGGCTGTTCCCAGGGGGCAGCTGGCGCGCGCGGGTGGCTTGGGCGGCGCCGTCCACGGCAGAGCCCGCTGCCGACGCCGGCGTGCCGCCAAGGGAGCTCTGACGGCGGCGCTGTAGGGTGCCAGGGAGGTTTGGAGGGTTGCTGGTGAGTGGGCGAGTGCAGGGCGCGGCTCTGCAGGTGAGCAAGGGCCAAGGGTGCGACGCGGCGACTCACGCGCACGCACGTGCAAAACGCGCGCTCTGGCCGTGCCCAGAGCACGCACACCAGGTGTTCGACGAAATGCCAGCGCGTGCTAGAGAGCTTGGGCGATGCTGGTAGTTAGCAGGCCAGGGTTAGGGATAGCTAGGAGGTTATTGGACATGCTGGATGGGTCAGGGGCTCAAGTCCACAATGCAAACTATAAATCATGCCAGAACTGTTCCTGCACACAGGCTGTTCGACGGAATGCCATGGGCATCTAGGCAACTCTTGGGGTGGCCAAACTCCCCAGATCCTAGTCTCTTTAGGAGCTAAAGAAGGTGGTAAGGTTAGTTTGGCAAAAACAGAAATTTGTTAGTGCAAGATTTTGAGAAAACCAGTTTTGGGCAGAAACTAAAGGCTATCATTGCATGCACCAAAAATACTCCAATGGGTCCAATCTCCTGGACTTAAGGGTTTGGTAGGGAGGACTATAAGTAGGAAAAAGATCATGGGCACTAGAGCAAAATAAAATAGGGTTGCAGTACAAATCACCCAACTGGAGCAGAATGAAGATGAGGATGATTCACTCAAATTTTTCAAAGAACAACACTGAGTTTTTGCATGAAGCTGAGTTATGAGCATCAACTGACGTCTCCAAACACTTGGAAGAATTTTTAGAAGAATATTTAAATAGGTTGTAGTGCAAGAATACCTACTGGACCAGATTTGAAAAATTGATGTAGAGCTCAAAATCTCCGATAACCAAAAGATATTTTTGCATAAAAGTGATGTAGAAACCTCACATGACATCCCCAAATTTTGGTGAAAATATTAGAAGCATTTATCAAATGGTTGCAGTGCAAAAGGGGCTCCAAATTTATGAAAGATCATTTTAAAAGAATAAAGCTCATGAAAAATAATTATGCATATAAATCCACTGATAAAGAATTGTTTTTATATAGAGGGCATACAAGTCCACAAATATTTTTGGAAAGTTTCCACCTGAGGTAAAAACCCACAATATTAAAGAGAAGAGAGGTTCTGAAATCAAAGGAGAAATCCAGAAAAATAAAAATTTAATTTCCTGGCAAAATTTTAATTTATAAAACAAGGTCAAAATTTTGGGGTGTTACAACACTACCCCCCTTAAGAAAAATCTCGTCCTCGATATTTGCTAAGGGTTGTTTTTAAAAAAATACACCCATAAGTTGAAAACAAGAGTTTGCTCATAGCACGAACTTAGGGTACAAACATAAGCTGCAACACACAATTAAACATAGCTATGACGTTTACAATGAAAAGGGCAAAAGGACAGGGTCCTGAGAAAACGTCTCTGGTAAGGGGGCGCATAAGCAGACATCCTTTACTAATGGTGATACAGAATCACACAATCACAAGGCGTAGAAATAATAAGGCTCGTTACTACTCGAGTGACTTAGTCTACTCCGTTAATATCTAAGCGGGCTTGCCTAGAGGACGCCGAAGCTTCCCCACGGGTTTCACCGTCGGGATTAACCGGATGAGGTTGAGGGGCTGCAGGGTCGGGGTAGTGGTGATGACCATCGCGGGGGTTGCTGGCCACAATCCCGTTGGAACGGGTTCCCAAAAGGCGACGAAGCACTTCTGGGGACACCAACGTATTTTGGTCGATGGCTGGGGCAGACCTCAAGGGCTCGATCGGGTGTCCGAACAGCACGACTGGGTTGTCGGCGTCGGGATCCCCTTCTCCTCTCGCCAGGGCTCGGCGAAATAGTTCCCCACGAGCTGCGATCAGATCAAGGGTGATTTGATCGAACAGTTCCTCTAGTGCACTTACATAGCGCACCAGATGCAATAGTGCAGGATCCGTCTCGTGATCTCCGTTGGCAACCTGGGGCGGCCTACCATACCCGTTACGACTGGGGTAGTAGTAGAACGAGCGACAGTTAACTCTGGGCGACAAGTGCCGGAGTTGAACTATATCTTCTCGGGCTGCCAGTTGGATGGCTTGTGGCTCAAAGGGAGTGGTCCTTCCAGTGAACCTGTAGGGGCGTTCTGGCGATAGACCCCTACCATAGATGTGTACAGTGGCCCAGAACTGACGGCTCTCACCGTTCATGAGTTCTTGGTACACAACATATTCTGGGGGCTCTTCTAATGCATAGGCACAGCGGGTGAGGTTTGCGAGCACGGTCACAAAACCTCCAAGGTTGGTTGCTGTGGTCTCATTGTGAACAATGGGACCAGGCATCGTGACTTGGTTTGGGAAAGAGGCTGTGCTGGGCTGAGGCTAGCGTGCCCTTTTTATAGAAAAAGGGGACGGAGTCTTCCTTCGCACGCTTGCGAATGAGACAAGTTAGGTGTCGGTCACTGGCGCGTGATCGACAGGCTAGGCTGATAGGTTGGGCACCGACTGCCAAAAGCGTCGGGGTCACTGTGTGGCTATCTTACACGAGAAGCTTAGCCGGGGTTGGGTTAAGGTCTGGTGGGTTGGTTAACCTAGGTTTATTGACCTGGCTAAGATAGGATTAGCCAATGGTCAGCCTGGCTCTGATACCAAGTCTGTCAGGACCGGATTTTCGGGATATTAATTCTCCTGAAAATGGCCCTTGTGCTCACCAGCCCCAGGATTGCTGTTAGCTGATGAGACACCAACTTGATACAAGAATTCCAAGCAAAGTACAAAATATGTAGTACAAGACCATTGTGGCCTATGAGTACAACACTTGGTTTCTAATGGTTGATGGCGGAAGCGGTTTATGGTTCATCTGCGTCTATGGGACTCCATTTCCCACAAGAACAGCTGACCAGGATAACTCCTATCTTCGCGAGGCTGCTGTCAACACTGCGTAGGTTCCGGGGCTGTCGTCGTAACGCTCTTCTCCCCACGGGGCCCCGAGGGCAGGGATGGATCCGCCAGACCGGGGCGGTCCTCCCGGTGGGCGCTAGGCAGGTGGGGACGGAGGAAGTCACCGGCGGCGAGCTCCGCGGCAGACGGAGGTTCGGGAGCAAAGTGGGCTTCGGGCTATGGTGGTCCTTGGTCGAGGCTGAGGCGCTAGGCAGCTCCGCAAGACTATGGGGAGACTCTTGGTGGCGTTGGATGGGCGGGGGAGGGTCTGGCTGCGACGTATTGCACCGGAGCTCGGCGGCGGCCGAACTGGCCGGAGACGAGGAAGAAGGCCCCTCCCCGTCGATTGCTGGCTGCGGGAGTACTAGGAGGTTGGAATGAGGTTGCTTGAGTGCTAGGTTGAGCTCGGGATCCCCTTATATAGGCGCTCGAGGTCGGTCCCGCGGCGGCCGAGGATAAGATCGTCGGCGACCGCTGTACTGTGGTTGCAGGGCTACGTGGCGGCGACGAGCGCGTGCCGACGGCTTGCGGATAAGCTCGGGCTGTTCCCAGGGGGCAGCTGGCGCGCGCGGGTGGCTTGGGCGGCGCCTTCCACGGCAGAGCCCGCTGCCGACGCCGGCGTGCCGCCAAGGGAGCTCTGACGGCGGCGATGTAGGGTGCCAGGGAGGTTTGGAGGGTTGCTGGTGAGTGGGCGAGTGCAGGGCGCGGCTCTGCAGGTGAGCAAGGGCCAAGGGTGCGACGCGGCGACTCGCGCGCACGCACGTGCAAAACGCGCGCTCTGGCCGTGCCCAGAGCACGCTCACCAGGTGTTCGACGAAATGCCAACGCGTGCTAGAGAGCTTGGGCGATGCTGGTAGTTAGCAGGCCAGGGTTAGGGATAGCTAGGAGGTTATTGGACATGCTGGATGGGTCAGGGGCTCAAGTCCACAATGCAAACTATAAATCATGCCAGAACTGTTCCTGCACACAGGCTGTTCGACGGAATGCCATGGGCATCTAGGCAACTCTTGGGGTGGCCAAACTCCCCAGATCCTAGTCTCTTTAGGAGCTAAATAAGGTGGTAAGGTTAGTTTGGCAAAAACAGAAATTTGTTAGTGCAAGATTTTGAGAAAACCAGTTTTGGGCAGAAACTAAAGGCTATCATTGCATGCACCAAAAATACTCCAATGGGTCCAATCTCCTGGACTTAAGGGTTTGGTAGGGAGGACTATAAGTAGGAAAAAGATCATGGGCACTAGAGCAAAATAAAATAGGGTTGCAGTAAAAATCACCCAACTGGAGCAGAATGAAGATGAGGATGATTCACTCAAATTTTTCAAAGAACAACACTGAGTTTTTGCATGAAGCTGAGTTATGAGCATCAACTGACATCTCCAAACACTTGGAAGAATTTTTAGAAGAATATTTAAATAGGTTGTAGTGCAAAAATACCTACTGGACCAGATTTGAAAAATTGATGTAGAGCTCAAAATCTCCAATAACCAAAAGATATTTTTGCATAAAAGTGATGTGGAAACCTCACATGACATCCCCAAATTTTGGTGAAAATATTAGAAGCATTTATCAAATGGTTGCAGTGCAAAAGGGGCTCCAAATTTATGAAAGATCATTTTAAAAGAATAAAGCTCATGAAAAATAATTATGCATATAAATCCACTGATAAAGAATTGTTTTTATAAAGAGGGCATACAAGTCCACAAATATTTTTGGAAAGTTTCCACCTGAGGTAAAAACCCACAATATTAAAGAGAAGA
Source organism: Triticum aestivum (assembly GCF_018294505.1). NCBI lineage: Eukaryota > Viridiplantae > Streptophyta > Magnoliopsida > Poales > Poaceae > Triticum > Triticum aestivum. Next base: position 588,749,834 of record NC_057814.1, on the reverse strand, counting down.
GGGGTTCTGAAATCAAAGGAGAAATCCAGAAAAATAAAAATTTAATTTCCTTGCAAAATTTTAATTAATAAAACAAGGTCAAATTTTTGGGGTGTTACACCCTCCGTGGTTGATTCTCCCTCCGGCAGAGTGCCGGCGAAGGCTCCAAGATGGGATCTCGCGGATACAGAAGGTTGCGGCGGTGGAAATAGTTTTTCTTGGTGCCCCTGGATGTTTTTAGGGTATATGGGGATATATAGGCGAAGGAGGTAGGTCAGGAGAGCCACGAGGGTGGGGGGGCACGCCCACCCTCTTAGGGCGCGCCCTCCTGCCTCGTGGCCGCCTCGGCTGCTTCTTGACGTCCACTCCAAGTCTCCTGGATTGCGTTTGTTCCAAAAAGATCGCTCCCGAAGATTTCATTCCGTTTCGACTCCGTTTGATATTCCTTTCCTTCGAAACACTGAAATAGACAAAAAACGGCAATTCGGGCTAGGCCTCCAGTTAGTAGGTTAGTCCCAAAAATGATATAAAAGTGTAAAGTAAAGCCCATAAACATCCAAAACGGCTAATATAATAGCATGGAACAATCAAAAATTATAGATACGTTGGAGACGTATCAGCCATCTATCTACAACAACATAGACATGCAAAATACTATCAGGTACTAAGTTCATGATAAATTAAAGTTCAATTAATCAAATTACTTAAGAACTCCCACTTAGATAAACATCCCTCTAATCATCTAAGCGATCATGTGATCCATATCAACTAAACCATGTCTGATCATCATGTGAGATGGAGTAGTTTTCAATGGTGAACATCACTATGTTGATCATATCTACTATATGATTCACGCTCGACCTTTCGGTCTCAGTGTTCCGAGGCCAGATCTGCATATGCTAGGCTCGTCAAGTTTAACCCGAGTATTCTGCGTGTGCAAAACTGGCTTGCACCTGTTGTATGTGAACGTAGAGCTTATCACACCCGATCATCACGCGGTGTCTCGGCACGACGAACTTTCGCAACGATGCATACTCAGGGAGAACACTTGTACCTTGAAATTTAGTGAGAGATCATCTTATAATGCTACCGTCGATCTAAGCAAAATAAGATGCATAAAAGATAAACCACATGCAATCAATATAAGTGATATGATATGGCCATGATCATCTTGTGCCTTTGATCTCCATCTCCAAAGCACCGTCATGATCACCATCATCACTGGCGCGACACCTTGATCTCCATCGTAGCATCGTTGTCGTCTCGCCAACTATTGCTTTTACAACTATCGCTACCGCTTAGTGATAAAGTAAAGCAATCACATGGCGATTTCATTTCATACAATAAAGCGACAACCATATGGCTCCTGCCAGTTGCTGATAACTTTGTTACAAAACATGATCATCTCATACAATAAAATTTAGCATCATGTCTTGACCATATCACATCACAGCATGCCCTGCAAAAACAAGTTAGACGTCCTCTACTTTGTTGTTGCAAGTTTTACGTGGCTGCTACGGGCTGAGCAAGAACCGTTCTTACCTACGCATCAAAACCACAACGATATTTTGTCAAGTATGTGCTATTTTAACCTTCACAAGGACCGGGCGTAGCCACACTCGATTCAACTAAAGTTGGAGAAACTGACACCCGCCAGCCACCTGTGTGTGAAGCACATCGGTAGAACCAGTCTCGCGTAAGCGTACGCGTAATGTCGGTCCAGGCCGCTTCATCCAACAATACTGCCGAATCAAAGTATGACTTGCTGGTAAGCAGTATGACTTGTATCGCCCACAACTCACTTGTGTTCTACTCCTGCATATAACATCTACGCATAAACCTGGCTCGGATGCCACTGTTGGGGAATGTAGTAATTTCAAAAAAATTCCTATGCACACGCAAGATCATGGTGATGCATAGCAACGAGCGGGGAGAGTGTGTCCACGTACCCTCGTAGACCGAAAGCGGAAGCGTTATATCAACGCGGTTGATGTAGTCGTACGTCTTCATGATCCGACCGATCCTAGCACCGAACGTATGGTACCTCCGTGTTCAGCACACGTTCAGCTAGATGACGTCCCTCGTACTTTTGATCCAGTTGAGGCCGAGGGAGAGTTTCGTTAGCACGACGGCGTGATGACGGTGATGATGATGCTACCGACGCAGGGCTTCACCTAAGCACCGCTACGATATGACCGAGGTGGATTATGGTGCAGGGGGGCACCGCACACGGCTAAAGATCAATGATCAACTTGTGTGTTCTAGGGTGCCCCCTGCCCCCGTATATAAAGGAGCAAGGGGGAGGCCGGCCGGCCCTTGTGGGCGCGCCAGGAGGAGTCATCCTCCTAGTGGGAGTAGGACTACCCTTTCCTAGTCCCACTAGGAGGGGGAAGGAAGGAGTGGGAGAGGGGAAAGGCAAGGGGGGCGCCCCCCCCTTCCTTGTCCTATTCGGACTCAAGGGGAGGGGGCGCGCGGCCTGCCCTGGTCGGCCCCTCTTTCTCTCCACTAGGGCCCAACCAGGCCCACTAGTTCCCGGGAGGGAGGGTTCCGGTAACCCTCCGGCGCTCCGGTTTTCTACAAAATCGCCCGGAACACTTTCGATGTCCGAATATAGCCGTCTAATATATCATTCTTTATGTCTCGACAATTTTGAGACTCCTTGTCATGTCCATGATCATATCCGGGACTCCGAACTACCTTCGGTACATCAAAACACATAAACTCATAATACCGATCGTCACCGAACGTTAAGCGTGCGGACCCTACGGATTCGAGAACTATGTAGACATGACCGAGACTCATCTTTGGTCAATAACCAATAGCGGAACCTGGATGCTCATATTGGTTCCTACATATTCTACGAAGATCTTTATCGGTCAAACCGCATAACAACATACGTTGGTCCCTTTGTCATCGGTATGTTACTTGCCCGAGATTCGATCGTCGGTATCTCAATACCTAGTTCAATCTCGTTACTGGCAAGTCTCTTTTACTCGTTCCATAATGCATCATCCCGTAACTAACTCATTAGTCACAATGCTTGCAAGGCTTATATTGATGTGAATTACCGAGAGGGCCCAGAGATACCTCTCCGACAATCGGAGTGACAAATCCTAATCTTGATCTATGCCAACTCAACAAGTACCATCGGAGACACCTGTAGAGCACCTTTATAATCACCCAGTTATGTTGTGACGTTTGGTAGCACACAAAGTGTTCTTTCGGTATTCGGGAGTTGCATAATCTCATAGTCATAGGAACATGTATAAGTCATGAAGAAAGCAACAGCAATATACTAAACGATCAAATGCTAAGCTAACGGAATGGGTCAAGTCAATCACATCATTCTCTAATGATGTGATCCCGTTAATCAAATGACAACTAATGTCAATGGCTAGGAAACTTAACCATCTTTGATTCAACGAGCTAGTCAAGTAGAGGCATACTAGTGACACTATGTTTGTCTATGTATTCACACATGTACTAAGTTTCCGGTTAATACAATTCTAGCATGAATAATAAAAATTTACCATGATATAAGGAAATATAAATAACAACTTTATTATTGCCTCTAGGCCATATTTCCTTCACATGCTCCAGTGCATACAAATTGGTTGAAAAATCAAATCTGTATCCTTGGGTGCATACTTAGGTCCTACGCAAGAAATGGGAATGAATTTCAAACACCAGGGTACCGTTGATTGCCGGCAAAATATTGAGATGCCTGGTTTTTAAATTCTAGTAAATCCAAAACTCGTCTGAAATTCATGAAACTTGGCATGCTATCATGGAGCGGCATCAACATACCGTAAAAAATTTATCCCATTTGGGGCAGGTTTGGGCATATGCTTCTCACAAACCAGAGCTTCTCACAACAAGCATGATGGTTTCCGTAGGGAACGTCCCACCTTTGGGGAAGAAACGATATCCATTGCCTCTTATTGCTTTCAATTTTTTTCTCATGTCAACATAGAACAACAGGAGTGTTGTGTCAATTTTTGTGATTTCTCAGGGTTCGTTTGGACATTTTTATGCATTAACTGAGTTTTCAATGCATTTATGTGCATAATTCAAATTTGAACTACATGCACATGCTCCAGTGCATATAAATTGGTTGAAAAATCAAATATGTGTCCTTAGGTGCATGCTTAGGTCCCATGCAAGAAATAGGAATGAATTTCAAACACCAGGGCACCGTTGATTGCCGGCAAAACATTGAGATGCCTGGTTTTTAAATTCTAGTAAATCCAAAACTCATCTGAAAATCATGAAACTTGGCATGCTATCATGAAGCGGCATCAACATACCGGGGTAAAATTTTTGTCCCATTTGGCGCAGGTTTGGGTATATGCTTCTCACAAACCAGAGCTTCTCACAAGCATGATGGTTTCGGTAGGGAACGTCCCACCTTTGAGGATGAAACGATATCCATTGCCTCTTATTGCTTCCAAATTTTTTCTCGTGTCAACATAGAAAAACAGGAGTGTTGTGTCAATTTTTGTGATTTTTCGGGGTTCGTTTGGACATTTTTATGCATTAACTGATTTTTCAATGCATTTATGTGCATAATTCAAATCTAAACTACATGCACATGCTCCAGTGCATATAATTGGTTGAAAAATCAAATCTGTCTCCTTGGGTGCATGCTTAGGTCCCATTCAAGAAATGGGAATGAATTTCAAACACCTGGGCACCGTTGATTGCTGGCAAAACATTGAGATGCCTGGTTTTTAAATTCTAGTAAATCCAAAACTCGTCCGAAAATCATGAAACTTGGCATGCTATCATGAAGCGGCATCAACATGCCGTGGTAAAATTTTTGTCCCATTTGGCGCAGGTTTGGGTATATGCTCCAGAGCTTCTCACAACAAGCATGATGGTTTCGGTAGGGAACGTCCCACCTTTGGGGATGAAACGATATCCATTGCCTCTTATTGCTTCCAAATTTTTTCTCGTGTCAACATAAAACAACAGGAGTGTTGTGTCAATTTTTATGGGTTTTCGGGGTTTGTTTGGACATTTTTATGCATTAACTGAGTTTTCAATGCATTTATGTGCATAATTCAAATCTGAACTACATGCACATGCTCCAGTGCATATAAATTGGTTGAAAAATCAAATCTGTGTCCTTGGGTGCATGCTTAGGTCCCATTCAAGAAATGGGAATGAATTTCAAACACCTGGGCACCGTTGATTGCCGGCAAAACATTGAGATGCCTGGTTTTTAAATTCTAGTAAATCCAAAACTCGTTTGAAAATCATGAAACTTGGCATGCTATCATGGAGCGACATCAACATGTCATGGTAAAAATTTTGTCCCATTTGGGGCAGGTTTGGATATATGCTTCTCACAAAGCATGATGGTTTGGTAGGGAACATCCCACCTTTGGGGACGAAACAATATCCATTGCCTCTTATTGCTTCCAAAAATTTTCTCATGTCAACATAGAACAACAGGAGTGTTGTGTCAATTTTTGTGATTTTTCGGGGTTCGTTTGGACATTTTTATGCATTAACTGAGTTTTCAATGCATTTATGTGCATAATTCAAATTTAAACTACATGCACTTGCTCCAGTGCATATAAATTGGTTGAAAAATCAAATCTGTGTCCTTGGGTGCATGCTTAGGTCCCATGCAATAAACGGGAATGAATTTCAAACACTAGGGCAACGTTGATTGCCGGCAAAACATTGAGATGCCTGGTTTTTAAATTGTGGACGGATGTAACTTAAAGCTCTAGGCAGAAGTTCAACTTAACAGTCTCTGCTGAAACACTAGTATATTAAACAAGTAGTGAGAAAAGGCAAATCTCTAAATGGGTATTTGAGATCATATGGGGGATTGCTTGAAATAAATGGGCCTGACCAATTAACAATTTTTGAAATCTCAAAGTAGCCCATGTGTAAAAATAGCAAGTGGTGATTCTAAAGTTTAGTATCACCCCGAAACTTGAGGAAGTTTGAGACCTCCTTATATAGTGGGTTCTCTACACCACACTTAGTGAGGTGTTAAAGAGAGAAATAGAAAACCACACATGAGCGCCGCCCTGGCCGGGCTCGGGCACGGGCCAGGGCGGCGTCCGCATGAATGGTCCACCGAAATCCAGTCTGTTGCCTTGCAGGGGCACGACTTCCTTTTGTCATTTTATTTTTTGGTGTCTTGTCAGACAAGTTGATTGTTTCCTTGTCCGGTAAGTTTTACTTGGAAACCAAGTCGATTTGAGATCATGATCGCGACACGATACCGCCTCTGGTCCTCCTATATATACTGCTTACTGGCCCCGACCAAAGATACACCGAAACACCTTGGGTCTTGCCTCTTTTCGCAACTTGCGCCACTACGTCTATCCTGAACGCCGGCGTGCGGGAGTGCGGGTCTTCGGAACCGTTCGTCCTTGCGATCCTGCATCGGGAGAGGATGAATTAGGTTTTTGGAAAGCGCTCTGCGTGACTGCTCAAGTTCGTCATCACGGGTCGTCTTCCGTCCAAGTCGGGCAGCCTACTCATCCTTGTCTCCAACGCCATCAGCAACAGATCGGCGTCGCCATCGTCATCAACACAACGTCACTCCTGCAACAGCTAACGAATAGTACATTCTTCATGATCTGTTCATGTCTTAGTTATTGTTACATGTGCATGCTTTACTGTTAATCTAGTATGCTTGATTGTTGCATGCTATTCTCTATTCTAGCCATGAATTATTTATTGAAATTGATCATGAACTTTCCTAATATTCCAACATCTTACTATTAGATTTACACACACAACATAATTCTCGGTGGAGGAGCAAACCGGATACGAGAAGTGAAGACCAGATGTCCCGAGCCCAATCCTTGAAACGCCACTCTGCTACGTTGTTTCTAAATTTAGCTATATTTATCTTTTATCTTAGTCTAAATTATTGTTTAGCTCGATTCCAGACATTATAGCATGAATTAAATAAAGTTTGCTACCCTACAGTCGGGGTATCTTATATTTGTTTGTGTGCATCGTACTCTAGATTTATTTGACAGTCGTGTTGGGCTTGGCCTTTAGTTTTTGGATGAAGCCTAGTCTCAAAATCACATGAAATTCATGCAACATATCAAGTATCATATTTTTTATTAAAAATAAATGGCATAATTCATCATGCAAACGGGTATGTGAGTCGGAAAATATGAGATGCACTCGGAGAATGTACTTCCCTAAAAAAATCCGCAAACTATAAAAACCGCACATGCAAATGAGTCAAGTACGTTTGCAGATAAAACTTTTATGAAAATCGCAATTTTTATGATCCATGAAAAAAGTGAAAAACCCAAGCACTTCTCTATGTGACAATGCTATTCCAGCTATTCACTCCTGTTTTTTTGTCCATACCGCAAATTAATAAAAAGCAAAATCACAAAATTTACTGGCACACGGCCCACTCTAAGATCTACACACCAGATTTCTTTTGGAAAAATTCAAAATAGCAGTCATCTTTGAATTTTTCTAAAATAAAAGGACCATGTGCTCTTCAAATCAAACCAACAAAAAATAAATAAACATTCTTATTTTTATGTTAGAGGTTTCCATCACAGGCATTGTCCCCTTCCAGGACATTTATAAACTCATTTTCCTGGACTTGCATCTCAGTTATGCAGAGCCCGGGTGCAATGCTTAATTCTTTAAAATAATAAAAGCTCCCTTTATCAAAAAATAAACTCATTCCCTGATTTTTTTTTTTATAAACGCATTTCCCTAAAAAACGCCCCACACGGCCACACCCTGTTGGCCCATGCCACGGCCGACCCGAGCACCACCCAGTCCCCATCCCCACTCCGAGTCCCCAGCTCCA